>NC_060190.1:20565691-20865691 GCF_021184085.1 Oncorhynchus gorbuscha | reverse complement strand
GTGCACTACTTTTGACCAGAGCCCTATGGGCCCTTGTAATAAAGTAGTGTACTATAAAGGGGAAAAACATAGTGCACTACTGTATATAGGGAATAAGGTGCCTTTGGGAGACCACCATTGAGTAGACTACAGCGCCCTTCGCTTTCACTTCAAAGGGGGTTTTAATTGATTCACCATGAAAATAGGTAGTTTTAGCCCTCATTCCCTTCAATAATTGAAATAAAAAACAGAAACGATGAGGGTATGTACTGTATGCTATGTAAGAAAATTAAATAATGTAAATGCAGGCACACCCACACACACATAGACACACACAGTTGAATCATAAATCATAACGAATCATAAAACACTGTTACTGGCCTCTAAAGAAAAATCTGTATTCAAAAGTTATTTACAAATATCCTACTGCTTCACCAACCCTACTCACGGATCCAGAAGTATAAATAGGCATTACACAAGTTTCCTATCGAACTATGCCCTGCGACGAACCATCAAACAGGCAAAGCGGCAATACAGGGCTAAGATTGATACACCGGTTCAGACGCTCGTCTGATGTGGCAGGGCTTGCAAACTATTAGACTACAAAGGGAAGCACAGCCGCGAGCTGCCCAGTGACACGAGCCTACCAGACAAGCTAAATCGCTTCTATGCTCGCTTCGAGGCAAGCAACACCGAGGCATGCATGAGAGCATCAGCTGTTCCGGACGACTGTGTGATCACACTCTCTGTAGCCGAAGTGAGTTAAGACCTTTAAACAGGTCAACATTCACAAGGCTGTGGGGTCAGACGGATTACCAGGACGTGTGCTCCAGACATGTGCTGACCAACTGGCAGGTGTCTTAACTGACATTTTCAACATGTCCCTGATTGAGTCTGTAATACCAACATGTTTCAAGCATACCACCATGGTCCCTGTGCCCAAGGACACAAAGGCAACCTACCTAAATGACTACAGATCCGTAGCACTCACGTCCGTAGCCATAAAGTGCTTTAAAAGGCTGGTAATGGCTAACATCAAGACCATTATCCCAGAAACGCTAGACCCACTCCAATTGGCATACCGCCCAAACAGATCCACAGATGATGCCATCTCTATTGCACTCCACACTGCCCTTTCCCACCTGTACAAAAGGAACATCTATGTGAAAATGCTATTCAATGACTACAGCTCAGCATTCAATACCATAGTACCCTCAAAGCTCATCACTTAGCTAAGGATCCTGGGACTAAACACCTCCCTCTGCAACTGGATCCTGGACTTCCTGTCGGGCCGCCCCTAGGTGGTGAGGGTAGGTAGCAACACATCTGCCACGCTGATCCTCCACACTGGAGCCCCCCCAGGGGTGTGTGTTCAGTCCCCTCCTGTACTCCCTGTTCACCCATGACTGCATGGCCAGGCACGACTCCAGCACCATCATTAAGTTTGCAGACGACACAACAGTGGTTGGCCTGATCACCGACAACGACGAGACATCCTATAGGGAGGAGGTCAGAGACCTGGCCGTGTGGTGCCAGGATAACAACCACTCCCTCAACGTAACCAAGAGTAAGGAGATGATTGTGGACTACAGGAAAAGGAGGACCGAGCACCCTCCCATTCTCATCGACGGGGCTGTAGTGGTGCAGGTTGAGAGCTTCAAGTTCCTTGGTGTCCACATCACCAACAAACTAGAATGGTCCAAACACACACCAAAACATTCATGAAGAGGGCTGAGATCCTCAAAAAGTTCTACAGCTGCACCATCGAGAGCATCTGGTTGCATCACTGCCTGGTATGGCAACTGCTTGGCCTCTGTTCGCAAGGCACTACAGAGGGTAGTGCGTACATCCCAGTACATCACTGGGGCCAAGCTTCCTGCCATCCAGGACCTCTATACCATGACGTGTCAGAGGAAGGCCCTAAAAATTGTCAAAGAATCCAGCCACCCTAGTCATAGACTGTTCTCTCTACTACCACATGGTAAACAGTACCGGAGCGCCAAGTCTAGGTCCAAAAGGCTTCTTAACAGCTTCTACCCCCAAGCCATAAGATTGCTGAACAGCTAATCAAATGGATACCCAGACTATTTGCATTTTCCCCCGCCCCCGCCCCCCCCCTCTTTTATGCTGCTGCTACTCTCTGATTATTATCTATACATAGTCAGTCACTTTAACTCTACCTACATGTACATATTACCTCAATTACCTCGACTAACCTGTGCCCTTGTACCGGTACCCCCTGTATATAGCCTCGCTGCTGCTCTTTAATTATTTTTATTATTTATTTTTTACTGTCTATTTTTTACTTAACACTTATTTTTCTTAAAACTGCATTTTTGGTTAAGGGCTTGTAAGTAAGCATCCCACTGTAAAGTCTACCTACACCTGTTGTATTCAGCGCACGTGACAAACACAATTTGATTTGATTTGATTAGATTAGATTTATTTTTATTCTCAAAAAAGACCTAGGACTTGCCGATGACAAGCATACCTATAACGTGATGCAGCCACCACCCTGCTTTAAATATAAAGAGTGGTACTCAATGATGTGTTGTGTTGGTTTTGCCACAAACATTACGCTTTCTATTCAGGACATAAAGTTAATTTCTTTACCATATTTTGTTTCAGTTTTACTTTACCCACTTACTGCAAACAGGATGCATGTTTTGGAATATGTATTTATGTCATTTACAAATCATGGTCAACACTATTATTGCACACAGAGTCCATTCAACTTATGTGACTTGCTAAGCACATTTTACTCCTGAACTTATTTTGGCTTGCCATAACAAAAAGGTTGGAAACTTATTGACTCAAGACATTTCAGCTTTTAATTTTTTTATTTTTTTATTTTTAAGAAACACATATCCATTCCAGATTTGTACATTTTTATAACAGATATTTTCTTAAAAGTAGGGTACATACACTGTATGTGTGGGAATGTTTCCAATGGTATTCGGCCACTTTAAGCAGTTGATTCCAATCGCTGGGATCCTTTTATACATCAAGTTGAATGCACTAAATTATTTTCAAACCTCCATTTATCACAGTAGCCAACATTTACGATTTCATTTAAAAAGCGAAGGCTAAACAATTTAAGAGGAGGATAGAGATGATTCTGTGCCATAACATTTTTCAAATTTTGTATCACATAACACCTCGGTCTTGAGAAAAATGTCAAAGTTTCTATGGAAACACTCCAGTTAGACAATATTTTGCAGCAGTGCAAAGTTTAGGACACATGTTGCATTGTAGAGGCTTCATTTCTCCAATAACAGTGCGTGACTGACATTATCCAATAAGAATAAGGTCAGAGTCCCAAATGGCACCCTAATTCCCTGTAGTGCACTAATTTTGACCAGAGCCCTATAGACCCTGGTCAAAAGTAGGGCACTATTTAAAGAGTATAGGGTGCCTTTGGGATGTAGTCTCCATGTGAATCAATGATGTGGAGTTGACTGCTCCCTGTTGCTACATGATAACAGGTTTACTGGTTACAGTTTGGGCATTCCATATTCAATATTTAGCCTGTGGAACAGTCCCAATATACACCAGCGTTGATCTTGAAAAGGCCCTCGACACTCGACACTCCACCGTATATCCCTATGGAAAATACTTCACCAGTTTGGAATCCCTCCCAAAATGGTCAACATCATCAAGACCTTGTACACCGATTTCCACTGTCAGGTTGTCTGTAACAGACACGTAACCAACAGTTTTGGAGTCAACACTGGTGTTAAACAAGGACGCTGTTTGTTAAAGCCATTAACTGGCTCATGAGACAGACACTGACAAATGGAACAAGTGGCATCAGATGGACACTCCCCTCATCTCTGGAAGATCTGGATAATGCAGATGACATCACCCTGCTCTCCCCTGCAGACAATCTGACATGCGAGAACAGGTTGACAAGCTCACAAACACATCCCTGCAAATTGGCTTGAAAATCAATGCGGCAAAATCTAAGCTCATGAGGAAAAACCACAAGACGCCCGCTCGTTAACATAAACGGAGGAGCAGTGGAGGAAGTTCAAGAATTCCTCTACCTAGGCAGAGAGGTTAGTAATGAAAAGGACGTCAACACCCGGATCATCGAAGCAACCTAAACTTTTGACATGTTAAAAACCATATGGAAATCAACCGACTCAACATCAAAACCAAACTCCGCCTGTTCAATAGTAATGTCCTCAGCGTGCTTCCGTACGACTCTGAAAGATGGAGGGTGACATCCAGACTGTCTCGAAAACTGGAGACTTTACAAAACAAGTGTCTACTTGGCATTTACTGGCCAAACATGATATCAAATGAAGAACTGCACCGAAAGACAGCATCATTGAGTCAATATTTGTATATCCTGATGTATGTGTGATGCAGGGAGCATCTCTTTACTGCAGGATGCATGGCTAAGACTCCCTATACAACTCACTGTCTTGAATGTCATAATGCCTGCATCACACATACATCAGGATATATAATCAGGTTGTTGTAACTTGGAACTTTACATAGCCGTTTATGTCAACTCATGTCATATTGTCTGTCTTTGCCATACGCCTGTTCTGAAGCACGACGCACTGAAACGTCACTGGAATCTGAATGTGTCATAGCCGATTAGCGACGGAGACCAGCAATGTGACCAGTTAACACACCTTTATGTCTCATATAGTCAACTGGATGTCCCGCGTGGCTCTGTTGGTAGAGCATGGTGTTTGCATGGGTAGTGGGTTCAATTCCCACTGGGGACATATATTTAAAAAATGATGCACTCATGACTATAATTTGATTTACAGATATATTATGTCACTTTCAAATAAATTGTTGCTGTAAGCTCATACAAACACAAAATAAAGGCAATTATGCCTCGAAAATTAATCACAGGGAGCTAGAAGATATTCCGTTAGTGAGTAAAAATGACAACATTCAGTGATGGTTGGAAAAGGCAGTCATGGGAGAATGTATTAATTCATCTGTAATGACTTTGTTTTTTACTTTTTCATAGTTCATGGTTTTCTCAGTCCATCACGGTTTGTTTATCATTGTTTTTCAGCTTGAAGCAAAAGGAGACTCATTTGTGGAAACAGTATAATGACAGGAGGAAAGAGTGCAATGTTGTTGAGTTACAGTTATAATCATTTTTATAATGACTATTCATTAGTGGCATTGGCAAATAAGGTTTGTGTTTTCACAGTGTTGGTTTTTACTGCTGTGACGCACAACAGAAATGATTCATTAACAAGGATCCATGACACTTTTAGGAGGTAAAATATCAACGTTGCTTGTTTGCCGAAGGAGGATTTCGAATTGCTAGTATGGATTAAATCTATTTTTATTCTCCTGGACCCTTGTGGATGTTGATTTTCTGAGTTAATATTTTATGCTTTTTTTCAATTCATTGAGGCAATAAGAGCAAATTAACTTTTTTTAAATTATATTTTTTGAGTGCGGACTAATGAATTTGATTTTCCGAGTTAACCAATTTCAAGAGAACCAGCAGGGTTCAATTCTAGCTGAGCTATAAAAAGTCACATTTCTTAATAATGTCAGTTGAGGGAAATCCACATGAAGCTAAATATGGCATTTTCTGTTAATAGTTTTCATTTTACCTTCATTGAATGGATTTACCCCAAGACACGATCACCCAAACATGTCCATTTACTTTAGGGCCCAGCTAGAATCGTTCTCTCTCTCTCTCTCTCGCTCTCTCTCTCTCTCTCTCTCTCTCTCTCTCTCTCTCTCTCTCTCTCTCTCTCTCTCTCTCTCTCTCTCTCTCTCTCTCTCTCTCTCTCTCTCTCTCTCTATATATATATATATATATATATTTTTTTTTTTTTCAGTCCAGGCCTCCTAAGTTGTTGTCAGAGACGTGTGTATAGGTGGCAGGGAGGTCAGGCTCAGGAGAGTCAAACGGAGTGTAAAATGGAGTCTTTTAATAAATGTCCAAGTAACATGCTCCATAACACTAATAAGAAAAATGAATATAAACAAATATGGGTACGAAGACCCATCGCGCACCTATACAAATAACACTACACTGACAATAAACAATCTCCGACAAGGACATGAGGGGAACCGGAGGGTTAAATACACAACAGGTAATGGATGGGATTGAAAACAGGTGTGTGGGAAGACAAGACAAAACCAATGGAAAATGAAAAATGGATCGATGATGGCTAGAAGACGGGTGACGTCGACCGCCGAGCACCGCCGGAAAAGGAGAGGCAACAACTTCGGTAGATGTCGTGACAATTCATTTCTATGCCATTTTATTCATATGGCTACATCTTACTGCTACCGTTTTAAAGTATATTTTAAGCTATTTTAAAAGATTTTATTGAACCGATAGTGAGAGGATGACAATGCTGAAAGGTAGGTAGGCTGTGTCAAAGGGCAGTTTTGAACCTATGTTACACTGAATGCATGTGTACCAGTGGCTGCAGCATTGCCACAGGACCCTCAAGGGCACTTCCTGCTTCCTTTTGTCCATTTCCCGTATGGGAAATTACCACCGCGATTACCACCCCGTGCTGAGTGGACGAACGATGACGAAGCTCTAAAACCTGCATGAATCTGTTGGGAGAACAATGAGGATGTATGATCGGTGCATCCAACTGTGAGATTACATCCTGTGGGTGTTTGTTCATCTGCCTACAAAACTCTTCATCTCCGAATACTGTTTGTAATTATTAAATAACGTGGGAGTTCCCAAATGAAGAAACATAGGCAGTTTCCCCACAGACAAAGGCAGTTTCCCCACAGACAAAGGCTGTTTCCCCACAAGCAAAGGCTGTTTCCCCACAGACCTGGGTTCAAATACGATTTTAAATCATTTCATATCCTTTATCTGTGCTTGATTAAAAAGCTTGCCTGGCTTAATGGACCAATAGAGTAGTCCCAAAACGTTAAACCCCGGCCAGATGGCACTCCAGGGAGGCTAGAGCAAACGCTAAAAGTATTTAAAAGATTTAAAAAATGATTTTAAACCCAGGTCTGTTGTGTCTCTCTCTGTCTATTTTAGCCTCAATCACGTCATGCAAAGTAGTGTAGCGGCGGCCCAGGATAATTTGTTTACTGGAAGACTAAGGAAATCAAATTTCATGATAGCCGGTGACACAGTAGGCTATTGCTTGAGCGCATGCTTTATGTGGGAAAATGTATTGTTGTAAATCTAAGCCAGCCCAAATGCAATGAAATTGATAGTCTGGCTTCACTACAGTAATTGTATATGAAATAGGATTCCATAAAATGCACAACAGCGAGTTACAGGATTACTGAAACGACAGAGTCAAATTCATTTCAAACCAACGTTGGGGTCAATTCCTGAAATACCCTGTTTTAAAACATTGTGTATGTATGTGAAACAGCCATTGGACAATTAGCCATGGAAGTCTCCTTTTTAGATATTCTAAAATAGAGAAAACATGTACTAAATCGACAAGAAATGTATGTGTTTTTGGACAAGGTTGCTTCGCCTCCACAGAAAAGGGCTCTCATCGACGAGAATGGAAATGATAGACAAGGTAAAATAGAAACCAACCATTTACGGGACCAAAAGAGCACCTGCCACAGTTCACTGAGATGTTTTGACAGGACTGAAGGGATCAGTAGAGGCATAAAGCGCTTGAGTCTGAATATGAGTCTCTCTCTCTCTCTCTCTCTCGCTCTCTCGCTCTCTCTCTCTCTCTCTCAAAAACTGCGTGGGGGGGGGGGGGCACACCGCATACATCACACCCAAATGAGCCTCCCAATTATGTGTGTGACGGGGACTAAAAAAAAGCCTGGCTGCCTCATTTGCATGTACAGCTGGGCAGAAGGATCACGCAGATTGTTCATGTATCCTTCTTTTGCGCAGCCGTGTCTCAGCCTTGAATCACAAGCTAGGGGAGAAAGAAGTTCACATCCAAGTCCTTCCATTTTATCCTGTTTCATTTTGCAGCTCCCTCACTCTCGTCACATCTTTGTCTGGCACACTGCATTATCGGGAGAGAAGAGGGAGAGAAAGAAAAAGAGAGGGGGGGGGGGGGAGAAGGGAGAGAAGAGAAAGAGGCAGCTGCAGGTATTGATCGTCGACAGCGTTCAGCATAATGGGTGTTAATGTGAGAGTTTGTGAGAGACGAAGTGCCGTGGCTGGTGTGCCCATCGGAGCAGGGACACGTGAACCCCAGCCGTCGTGTGCTAAATGATGCCATATGCCAGGCTCTCTGCCAGTCCCCTTGAGGTAAACCCAGACTAACTCATGCTAAATTGTCCTCACGCTGGCAAAGCATCAGATTCAGATTTCTTACAGTTAGGAATGAACTGCAGAGAGAGAGTGAATGTCTGGCCCTGAAGGCGTATGACATTGAATGTCGATCAGCCTACACAGGCCACAGCAGGGCTGTATTGAGGGAAATAGATGTTGATTACGATAGATTAAACATGATTTCATTTGAGGATGGGATGCAATAATGTGCTCTAACTTGGATCAATATTTTTTCTTCAAAAATTGGACTCCTAAAAAAACAATACTAATATGGAAACAAAAGTATTTGTGATATTTAAAAAAAAGGTGAATGTTATGTCATGTTATGCAGAAACAGCCATCCCACAATCCAATTGCGTAATGAGACAAGTGTTTGTTGTGAAAGCGGATGTCAGACATTTCCTCAAGTTCGTCAGGTACCCGCTCAAAGCACTTCACATAGTGGTCTAAGTCTAGACTATCGGTCCCCCCGGGTGAGAGAAAAAAGGCTAACTATGACCTATGTCAGGCCTTTCTTACTCTAATGAAACCAGCATAAAATAAAGCATGACAAAAGTGCAGTGGCAGGAAATGGTCAAAGGGAAGAGGCATAAAGGAAATTATAGCCAAGTGGTTTTCAGACGCACTCGAGAGTCTTGTTCTTCTGTTCTTTCTGACAGCCATTGTGATGCTGTTCTCTCCCCCAATTAGCCTTGCTGATGGTGTTGTCAACTAGTGAGAGCAAGCATTTGAGAAAGTTTGACTGTACATTTGTGTGTGTGTGTGTGTGTGTGTGTGTGTGTGTGTGTGTGTGTGTGTGTGTGTGTGTGTGTGTGTGTGTGTGTGTGTGTGTGTGTGTGTGTGTGTGTGTGTGTGTGTGTGTGTGTGTGTGTGTGTGTGTGTGTGTGTGTGTGTGTGTGTGTGTGTGTGTGTGTGTGTGTGACCAAAGCAAAGACAGGTCAAATAAAGTTTTCATTTCTGCTATAGGGCTTACAAATAAGTACTTCTTCTGAGAAAGTTTGACAGTAAGTGTGTGTTGTTATTTCTGCTATAAGGCTTACAAATGAGTTGTTTATTTACTTCTTCTGGTGTCCAACAAGTAATGTGTTCATTTAACTTCATTCAAGTTAATTCACCTAGTTAAGAAGTCTAGACCTTATCCGTCTCTGTCCAAAGTACCTTCCAACCTTCTACTTACTGCCCCACTCATGACTCCCCACTCTGGCATGCGGGAAGATCTGTTTTTCCTGTCACTATGACTATAGGAGTTGGCAATGCAGCTCAAACAGCCGAGTTCTCCTCCATCCTGGGTCTGTTTTGGCTTGACTTGCTTTAGTTTGTGTTCTGGGCAACTTTGCTTGCTTGTCTTCTGTGTGGCAGACCTCAGCCTCTGTGTCAAATGGAGCGCCAGCGCTGAACCTCAGTCCCTCACACTTAAAAATAGTCTGACAGTCGTGCTCAAAGGCCCTTTGCTTTTCTCTACACCTGCCAGCTCCTCTCCGTAACACGCTCCTTTGCCCCCTCGAAAAGTTTTTTCCTGGAAGAGGTGACACGCCGACTGCACGATTAAAAAGGTGCGAGTAGTGTAACATACTCAATTCCTACCCAGAGCAAATGAAATAGAAGGTTCACTGAACTGCTAGGATACCCAAAACATTTTTATAATAAGAAAATCTCAAGAGGAGTTTTGGTCATTCCCCTGTCTCACTTTGGCGAGCATGTTAAGATGTTTTCAGTTAATGTAATAGACCCTTGTGCTCTGATGATCAGCCTCTCTCCCCTTGTGCCCTGATGATCAGCCTCTCTCCCCTTGTGCCCTGATGATCAGCCTCTCTCCCCTTGTGCCCTGATGATCAGCCTCTCTCCCCTTGTGCCCTGATGATCAGCCTCTCTCCCCTTGTGCCCTGATGATCAGCCTCTCTCCCCTTGTGCCCTGATGATCAGCCTCTCTCCCCTTGTGCCCTGATGATCAGCCTCTCTCCCCTTGTGCCCTGATGATCAGCCTCTCTCCCCTTGTGCACTCCTGAATTGGCGCAGTCTGACTCACTGAGCGAGGTGCCAAAGGGCCGCTGGCAACCAAGCCCTCCTCAATGGAGTCCTTGTTCTGCTTTCTCGCCCGTCGCCGCTGCCAACTCTGCTCTGCCCAGAAGTTCCAGAGAAAGCAGCGGGATCATCCTCGGCTACTGGAGCGTCTTTCTTAAGATGTGTCCGCTTCCGATAGATCAGCCAGAGTGGTGGGAGTCCTTCCGCAGACATACCACAACGTACCCCGAGGGATGATTTCGGACGTTCCAAGTCATCCCAGTTGGACAGTTAAGAGCGCAGTCAGTTGGTTGCAAAACAACTAAAATAACTTGTATGCGTTCATGACTTTGCTCAGCATAAGCTGTCACAAGCACCGGCAGTGACAGTGGCTTTACCCCAGTGTAACCGAAGCACTGCCGACAGCTCAAAACTGGCACCATGGGAGGCCCAAGATAGTTGATCAGCCCTAGAGGGAAAATGTACAGAGGCTGGCCTTGAACATCGTTGGGAAGATGAACTGGCTGAATGAATTGAATGAGCTTCCATCTTCTAACTCAGTTGCAGCAGAGACCTGAAGGACCTGAAGGCCCCCAAAAAGTATTTACAGGCACCCGGTTTAGAGGGTCATGAATCTGGACAACAACAGTGCAGACATTAAGGTAGATGATGTAGGGAAACAGAACAGATTGAATGGCATTACTATGAACTCTGCTCAAAGCCATTGCTCCACTAAATTACTGAATATTCCCCCCAAACGAGATGGGCACAAATGACTGTGATTGACTATTCAAGCTGGATTATCTATGATAGAATGGGATGGTTTTTTCCATTTGAAGTCAAAACTTGCACAGTTTTCTGGAGGGCGAGTGGGTGGCTGGGGAAGAAAAAAATCGATAAGGCTCTCATCCCTGTGAAGTGAAAGAGAAGTGCATGGATGAAGGAGGAGAAAGAGGGGGAGGAAGAGGTGAAGGGTGGGATGTGGGAGAGGAGAGGTGAAAGAAAATGGACAAGAGGGACAATCAGTTGGCTGAATCAGTTCCAAGAACTCCCAAACACACACACACACCTCTGCTGAGAAGTTACTGCGTAAAACATCTATACTCGTCTTTCAACAATCTGCCTAGTAGCCCACACATTGTCCTCTGCATTAGCCATAGAAACCAATACATATTTTCATACATTACCACTGTACTCTCAATCACAAGTCTCCAGGGTTCGATAAAACACAAATGTTATTGTGCCGAGGGAGTTTGTTTAATCAATAAAACAATGTTATGCTGTTGGAGGCAAAAAGAAAGTCCACTGGAAAGGACATTTGGATGAATTTTCCAGCTAACAAAAGTCTCCACAGGTGCCACCAGTGTCACTGAACAAGCACACGCACACACAAATCCACACAGCGATGACGACGGCGGGTTCCAGACAAGACAAGGCCAAGTATATCGCCGAAGTCTTTGGTTTCCGCCTATCCGACAACACTCCCGTTGTGTGCGTGTGAATGAAGGCTTCATCTAATTCACTGAGTCCCGCTGTGCCCCCACCACCGTGCCCCCACCACCGTGCCCCCACCGCTGTGCCCCCACCGCCGTGCCCCCACCGCCGTGCCCCCACCGCCGTGCCCCCACCGCCGTGCCCCCCCACCGCCGTTCCCCCACCGCCCCCCCCACCGCCGTGCCCCCACCGCCGTGCCCCACCGCCGTGCCCCCACCGCCGTGCCCCCACCACAGTGCCCTCACCACAGTGCCCTCACCACCGTGCCCCCACCTCCGTGCCCCCACCGCCGTGCCCCCACCACCGTGCCCTCACCACCGTGCCCCCACCTCCGTGCCCCCACCGCCGTGCCCCCACCGCCGTGCCCCCACCGCCGTGCCCCCACCTCCGTGCCCCCACCGCCGTGCCCCCACCGCCGTGCCCCCACCTCCGTGCCCCCACCGCTGTGCCCCCACCTCCGTGCCCTCACCGCCGTGCCCCCACCGCCGTGCCCCCACCGCCGTGCCCCCACCGCCGTGCCCCCATCGCCGTGCCCCCACCGCCGTGCCCCCAACGCCGTGCCCCCACCTCTGTGCCCTCACCGCCGTGCCCCCACCGCCCCCCACCGCCGTGCCCCCACCGCTGTGCCCCCACCGCTGTGCCCCCACCGCTGTGCCCCCACCGCCGTGCCCCCACCGCCGTGCCCCCACCGCTGTGCCCCCACCAGTGTTCACTAATACAACCACCTTGGCACGCTCACAACTACAGGGGCTCAAGGTGCCTTGGTAATAATGAATACATTATTCAAATGTATTCAGCGATGACATTTAAAAGTCTTCCTGGCCACAAATCCGGCCCCCAAAAAGAAACTCATCGCCCGACTGGATGTTTAATTTCTGTTAGTGTTGCGTTGTGTTGTTCTGAAGAGAGAACAGGTGGGAGAACAACACAGAACAGTAACTGTAGTATTTATTACGCTATAAATCTTTAATGCTCTTCCATTGCGGCCTCGATCATTATTACAAGGCCCGATGCAAATGATTATTTAAGGGACACATGGCTGTGATTCGGATGGCCGTAAGGTCTGGCCTGAAAACTATGAAAAAGGAAAAAATAGGTTATTAATATTGCAGAGAGAGAGAGAGTATCCACCTGCGTCAAGTCTCTTCAGTCTAATGGCAGACATTGTTTAAAGGCTTTTTGCAATACAGCTAGTGGCATATTAAATATGCCAAATGCTTGAGGCAAATAGTATTTTATTTGCTGTATATTGGCTTTCTGTTTTGCAAGATCTCGAGGAAAATATTGTTAACACTGTAGTAGCCTGCAGGTAGGTTAAATACATTATGAGACAGTGTTACCAAATGATCTAGCTGAGAATAACAGCTTGGGCCCCAAAAATGTAAAGTTGAGTCTGGTCATGTCTCAGCACTGAGGTTGTAAAACCAGAATATGTTACTGGAAATGTTTCAATTTCACCAGCAAACAACCAGAATTATTTTAGAAGACGACATCTAGTGGCATTTATTGTGTACTTCAGATTGTCACAGGTGTCTAATTATACATGGCCCTCTGTGTGGCGTTACCACATGTTAAATATATAAAACAACCAAATAGGAATATTTTAAAATAGAAAAATTGAATGAAAAAAACTGTAAACATGATCCTAAATATAAAACATCAACTTAGTGAATACCATTGATGTTTAATAAGAGAGTTTACGTAAGAAATATTGTTAATATTTGTTTGAAACACTTTTACTTATTTTATTTTGTCAATATGTCTTTGTCGTCAATGTTTTGTCGCCAAACTGGCAGCAGTTGTGAAAAAGTCAATGGTTAAAGAAGGACTTGCAAAGTTAATTGAAAATAGTGCCTTTGTTGATTAGATGCTATTGAACTATTATTAACTATGTCATCTTGAACCATATCACCAATCCACTAGAAACTCATGGAAAATATGGACAAAGATGTCTAAAAATGAATACTACACGGAACATAAATATAAACACAACCTGTAAAGTGTTGGTCTCATGTTTCATGAGCTGAAATAAAAGATCCCAGAAATGTTTCATATACACAAAAAAAAGCTTATTTCTCTCAAATGTTGTGCACAAACATCCCTGTTAGTGAGCATTTCTCCTTTGCCAAGTTAATCCATCTATCTAACTGTTGTGGCATATCAAGAAGCTGATTTAACAACATGATCATTACAAAGCTGCACTTTGTGCTGGAGACAATAAAAGGCCCCTCTAAAATGTGCAGTTTTGTCACACAACACTATGCTACAGATGTCTCAAGTCTTGAGGGAGTTACAATTGGCAATTGTTGCCAGATGATTTATGTTAATTGCTCTACCATAAGCCACCATCAAAATTGTTTTCGAAAATTGGGAAGTAGGTCCAACCGGCCTCACAACCGCAGACCACGTGTAACCACGCCAGCCCAGAACCTACACATCCGGCTTCTTCACCAGCGGGATCGTATGAGACCAGCCACCCAGGCAGCTGATAAAATGGTGAGTTTGCACAACCAAAGATTGTCTGCACAAACGGTCAGAAACCGTCTCAAGGAAGCTCATCTGCGCGCTCGTCATCCTCGCCAGGGTCTTGAACTGACTGCAATTTGGGGTCGTAACCAACTTCAGGGGGCAAATACTCACCTTTGATGGCCACTGGCACGTTGGAGAAGTGTGTTCTTCACAGATGAATTCAGGTTTCAACTGTACCAGGCAGATGGAAGACTTTGTAAGGCGTTGTGTGGGCGAGCGATTTGCTGATGTCAACGTTGTGAACAGAGTGCCCCATGGTGGCGATGGGGTTATGGTATGGCCAGGCATAAGCAACGGACAACAAACACAATTGTATTTTATCGATGGCAAGTTGAATGTACAGAGATACCGTGACAAGATCCTGAGACTCATTGTTGTGCCATTCATCCACAGCCATCATCTCATGTTTCAACACAATCCATGTCCCAAGGATCTGTACACAATTCCTGGAGCTGAAAATGTCCCAGTTCTTCCAAGGCCTGCATATTCATCAGACATGTCACCCATTGACCAATTTCGGGATGCTCTGGATCGACAGCGTGTTGATGTGAAGAAGATGTAGAATGTATGCACACATGACTGTAAGTCGCTTTGGATAAAAGCGTCTGCTAAATGGCATATATTATTATTATATTATTATTATATTATGTGTTGCGCTGCATGAGGTAAATGGGATTTGGGACCAAGAGATGGATATCTGTATTCTCAGCCATGTGAAATCCATAGATTAGGGCCTAATACATTTATTTCAATTCACTGATTTCCGTATATGAACTGTAACTCTGTAAAATCTTACGAATTGTTGCGTTTATATTTTTTTCAGTGTATACTGTGCATTCAGAAAGTATTCAGACCCCTTGACCTTTTCAACATTTTATTACGTTACAATCTTATTCTAAAATTTATTGAATTGTTTACACACAATACCCCATTATGACAAAGTAAAAACAGGTTTTTAGATTTTTATTCGAATTTATTAAAAAAATCTAAAAAAATAATATCACATTTGACATAAGTATTCAGACCCTTTACTCAGTACTTTGTTGAAGCACCTTGATTACAGCAGTGATTACAGCCTCGAGTCTTCTTGGGTACAAGCTTGGCACACTGCTATCTTCAGGTCTCTCAAGAGATGTTGGATCGGGTTCAAGTCCGGGTGCTGGCTGGGCTAATAATTCCATGTAGTTATGGCTCTATGTAGTACTGTGCACCTCCCATAATCTGTTCTGGACATGGAAACTGTGAAGAGAGCTTTTGATGGCATGTCTTGTGGGGTAATGCATGTGTGTCCAAGCTGTGTGCCAGTAGTTCTAACGGAAAGCTTGGTGCAATCAAAATGTCAATACATCTCACAAATACAATTAGTGATAAAGTCAATCTCTCCTCCACTTTGAGCCAGGAGAGATAGACATGCATACTATTAATGTTAGCTCTCTGTAGATCCCTCTTTGTGGCCGCTGACCAAACGACTGAACAGTAGTCCAGGTGTTACAAAACTAGGGCCTGTAGGACCTGCCTTGTTGATAGTGTTGTTAAAAAGGCAGAGTAGCGCTTTATTATGGACAGACTTCTCCCCATTTTAGCTACTGTTGTATCAATATGTTTTGACCATGACAGTTACTCCAAGCAGTTTAGTCACCTCAACGTGCTCAATTTCACTACAAGATTTAGTTCAGGTTTAGGGTTTAGTGATTGACTTGTCCAAAATACAATGATTTTAGTTTTTGAAATATTTAGGACTAATGTATTCCTTGCCACCCATTCTGAAACTAACTGCAGCTCTTTGTTAAGTGTTGCAGTCATTTCAGTCACCGTAGTAGCTGATGTGTATAGTGTTGAGTCATCCGCATACATAGACACATTGGCTTTACTCAAAGCCAGTGGCATGTCGTTAGTAAAGATTGAAAAAAGTATGGGGCCTAGACAGCTGCCCTGGGTAATTCCTGATTCTACCTGGATTATGTTGGAGAGGCTTCGTTTAAAGAACACTCTCTGTGTTATGTTAGACAGGTATCTCTTTTATCCACAATATAGCAGAGGGTGTAAAGACATAACACATACGGTTTCCCAGTAGCAGACTATGATCGATAATGTACATTTCAGAGGCAGTCTGAAATATTGTTACACAACATGGTGCAGGCCTAATTTTATCACCACTGACTAGTTGCTTTTACTCTCTTTATTTGAATTCTATTTCATTGACACAAACGAGGGCCATATAAATAGTGTTTATTTGCCTTGTCAAAATGTCTCATGATGTCTTTGGGCCACATCTGCCAGTATTATGATGCAAATTATATGTACTAATGGATAATTAAGTATCCTATTATATACTATATTAAAATGTAGCCAACTATTTACGTTGATAAGACAATGTACAATGTGTGCCAGTGTTCCTAGTTAGCTTTATGATTCTATGAGCAGGCTTGAGACATACAGTGCCTTCAGAAAGCATTCACACCCCTTGACTTTCTCCACATTTTGTCGTGTTACAGCCTGCATTTACAATGAATTAAATTAAGATTTTGTGTCACTGGCCTACACACAATACCCTATAATGTCAAAGTGGAATTGTGTTTTTAGAAATGTTTGAAAAGTGTATTAAAAATGAAAAGCTGAAATGTTTTCAGTCAATAAGTATTCAACCCCTTTGTTATGGCAAAGTTCAGGAGTAAAAATGTCACATAATAAGTTGCATGGATTCATTTCATAAGTTGCATGGATTCATTTCATAAGTTGCATGGATTCATTTCATAAGTTGCATGCCACACCTGTCAGGTGGATTGATTTATCTTCGCAAAGGAGAACTAGTCACTAACAGGGATGTAAACAAATTAGTGCAATTTATTTGCATAAGGTTCTTTGTGCGTATGGAAAATGTCTAGGATCAACACATGTTGCGTTCATATTTTATTCAGTATACAATACAGGTGTGCAAAGCTCTTAGAGACTTACCCAGAAAAACTTGCTGCTGTATTCGCTGCCAAATATGATTCTTACATATTTTTGACTCAGGGGTGTGAATACTTATGTAAATTAGATATTTATGTATTTCATTTCACAACATTTTATAAAAATGTATAAAAACATCATGGGGTATTTTGTGTAGATGGGTGAAAAAACAAATAAATTGAATCCATTTTGAATTCAGGCTGTAACACAACTAATTGTGGAATAAGTCGAGGGGCATGAATACTTTATTTGCTATGAGCTGGTTAAATTACTTGATATTAGTACTTGAATTTAAGCTATAACATAAATGCAGGATCCTTGCAATTGCATAGCACCTGTGATTCACCTTGTGTGTTGTGTTCCTTTCCAGTGCTGATCCTTTGCCTTTATAGAAACCAACCAACCAATAGAAGGAGCTCCGTGTTTAAATGATCTCAATTGTTTTGAGGGTTTACATGGATAAACAGAAGCAGCAGGAAACAGCACTTGCCGTATCAACAAAATGTAGGTGGACATTAGGACATAAAGTTAGGCTTAGATAATGGTTGTTTGTCTTATACATGTCTTCCTCATATGAGAGGATTTCATTCTCCATTTCCCCAAGACACCACACAACCTTGATTCATCTTCGAACCCCTTGCATACCAGAATAAGGTCACGCACATTAGGTAGTTGACATTTTCCCTTTGGCTAATGAGGCTATTAATAGATATGAGCAGTCTCTTTGGATTATGATCAAACAGCTGGGAGGAAAAGGAAAAAACAAGGGGGAGAAACAAGTGATAAACAGCTGCATTTCAATGAGTGCATCCCAAATGGCACCCTATTCCCTATATAGTGCACTTATTTTGACTAGTGCCGATAGGGGACCATAGGGCTCTGGTCAAAAGTAGTGCACTATATAGGGAAAAGGGTGCGATTTGTGATGCACTTAAAGGCCTCGTGTGCTGTTATAGGCTAAACGCTCCCTGGTCTTTACCAGCATGTTGGCGTGTCTGAAAAACACTTCAGATATTAATTCACCATGAGATTATTTTATTATTGTCAAATCTTTGGCCAAGTGAAACTGGGTGGAGAGGGTAACTGGAGGCCATCAACTGCATCATGATTATCATCTTTTATGACCATCTCTTACCCCCTCCTTTGTCTCTGTGACCTTGGGCGTTTTCACAATCAAATGTGTTTGTGATTTTATTTTATTAGGATCCCCCATTAGCCGGCGACAACTATTCTTACTGGGGTCTGACACATAACGAAAAATACATTACAGACAAAATACTTTACAATTTAAATACATGTAAAAACATTACAGTGCATTAGTTGAGGCTCCCCAGAGGCGGAAGGGGAGGACCATCCTCCTCTGCAAATTTCATAAAAATGATGCTTTTTAGATAAAACTATACTAAATATAATCACCTCACCAAATAATTGAAACACACTATTTTGCAAAGGTCTACAGTAGCCTCAACAGCACTCTGTAGGGTAGCATCATGGTATAGGTGGAGGAAAGCTAGCTTCCGTGCTCCTCTGTGACATTGAGTTCAAAACTAAACCTATGAGGCTCATGGTTCTCACCCCCTCACATAGACTTACACAGTAATTATGACAACTTCCGGAGGATGTCCTCCAGCCTTTGAAAGCTCTTGCAGCATGAACTGACGTTGTCCACTCAATCAAAGGATCAGAGAATCAATCTAGTACTGAAAGCATAACCAACAGCTAGCTAGCTCCACAGTGTATAAAATGTGGTGAGTAGCTGACTAAAAAAGAAAGACAATAGCTGAACAGTTTTGAACAATTTATTTTCTTCCAAAATGAAGGAGAAGCAAGAGAGAAATAGAGAGTGAGAGTGTCGTTTTTTTTTCAATTTCACTTACTTAGCAAGAAAATACCGCTAGCTAGTCTAGCCTATTCAAACCAAGGGATGCTATGACATTCCAACACAACACTGGAACTCTTCTAAGTCAAGGTAAGCTTTTGGTGGTACTAATTTATTGCCACCGGGGACTGCCGGTGTCACTTCTTACTGACTGTACACTGTAATGTTATTGCATGACTGTAGAGGGGTTTACTAAAGCGTTAGTTATATTAGCTTTGCTGACAATGACGTTACTTTACCTAATATGGTGACAACGATGTAGGCTGTGTTTGGCCTGATAATACATACTGATAATACATACAGCTAATGTGTTGTGCATTGATGTTCACAAGGGAAGGGAAGACGTGAGAGGAGAGCACATAGATGCAATAAGGAATACAACATGGCTTCTATGAAAGTGAACTGTGTTTACACAAACAGAACAAGACAGGGATAAACATACCTGAATTTGTCCAATAGATACTCTTGTTTGCAACTGTTGGACTAATGATTACACCCTATATAGTGCCTTCGGAAAGTATTCAGACCCCTTGAATTTCTCCACATTTTGGTAGGTTACAGCTTTATTCTAAAATTGATTAAATCTACAAACAATACAGCATAATGACAAAGCAAAAACAGGATTTTAGAAGCTAATTTATGAAGAAAAATACATAAATATGACATTTACATAAGTATTCAGACCCTTTACTCAGTACTTTGTTGAAGCACCTTTGGCAGTGTTTACAGCCTAGAGTCTTCTTGGGTATGACGCTACAAGCTTGGCACACCTGTATTTGGGGAGTTTCTCCCATTCTTCTCTGCAGATCCTCTCAAGCTCTGTCAGGTTGGATGGGGAGCGGTGTTGCACAGCTATTTTCAGTCCATGCTCTGGCTGGGCCACTTAAGGACATCCAAAGACTTGTCTTGAAGCCACTCCTTTTTAAATGTTTCATTTCACCTTTATTTAACCAGGTAGGCTAGTTATGAACAAGTTCTCATTTACAACTGCGACCTGGCCAAGATAAAGCATAGCAGTGTGAACAGACAACACAGAGTTACATATGGAGTAAACAATTAACAAGTCAATAACACAGTAGAAAAAAAGAAGAAAAAAAAGAGAGTCTATATACATTGTGTGCAAAAGGCATGAGGAGGTAGGCAAATAATTACAATTTTGCAGATTAACACTGTGATAAATGATCAGATGGTCATGTACAGGTAGAGATACTGGTGTACAAAAGAGCCGAAAAGTAAATAAATATAAACAGTATGGGGATGAGGTAGGTAAATTGGGTGGGCTATTTACCGATAGACTATGTACAGCTGCAGCGATCGGTTAGCTGATCAGATAGCAGATGTTTGAAGTTGGTGAGGGAGATAAAAGTCTCCAACTTCAGCGATTTTTTTGCAATTCGTTCCAGTCACAGGCTGCAGAGAACTGGAACGAAAGGCGGCCAAATGAGGTGTTGGCTTTAGGGATGATCAGTGAGATACACCTGCTGGAGTGCGTGCTATGGGTGGGTGTTGCCATCATGACCAGTGAACTGAGATAATGCGGAGCTTTACCTAGCATGGACTTGTAGATGACCTGGAGCCAGTGGGTCTGGCGACGAATATGTAGCGAGGGCCAGCCGACTAGAGCATACAGGTCGCAGTGGTGGGTGGTATAAGGTGCTTTAGTAACAAAACGGATGGCACTGTGATAAACTGCATCCAGTTTGCTGAGTAGAGTGTTGGAAGCTATTTTGTAGATTACATCCTTGTTTCTCATGGTCTGAGAGTCTTTAGGTGCCTTTTGGCAAACTCCAAGCGGGCTGTCGTGTGCCTTTTACTGAGGAGAGGCTTCAGTCCTGGCCACTCTACCATAAAGGCCTGATTTGGTGGAGTGCTGCAGAGATGGTTGTCCTTCTGGAAGGTTTTTCCATCTCCACAGAGGAACTCTAGAGCGCTGTCAGATTGACCATGGTGTTCTTGGTCACCTCCCTGACCAAGGCCTTTCTCCCCAATTGCTCAGTTTGGCCGTGCAGCAAACTCTAGGAAGAGTCTTGGTAGTTCCAAGCGTCTTCCATTTAAGAATGATTGCGGCCAGTGTGTTCTTGGGGACCTTCAATGCTGCAGACATTTGTTGGTACCCTTCCCCAGATCTGTGCCTCGACACAATCCTGTCTTGGAGCTCTACGTACAATTCCTTTGACCTCATGGCTTGGTTTCTTCTGACATGCACTGTCAACTGTGGGACCTTATATAAAGAGGTGTGCCTTTTCAAATCATGTCCAATCAATTGAGTTTACCACAGGTGGACTCCAATCAAGTTGTAGAAACATCAGGGATGATCAATGGAAACAGGATGCAACTTAGCTCAATTTCGCATCTCATAGCAAAGGGCCTGAATACTTATGTAAATAAGGTAATTCTGTGTTTTATTTTGTCATTATGTGGTATTGTGCATAGATTGCTGAGGAATTTTATTAATTTAATCCATTTTGGAATAAGGCTATATAGCGTAACAAAATGTGGAAAAAGTCAAGGGGTCTGAATTACTTTCCGAAGGCACTATCAACTAGATGCAGGCAAGTGTGCAAGGCAGTATTTAATGTCACTGTCTGTCCATGTGTCCCCGTACGTCACCTTAAATTTGTTTCTCGACCTGGGTGAACCTACGTTGTAAAATTTCCTTCATAGGCTAGGTTGTAGCAACAACATGATGGTCATAGGGAAAATGTATCATGTAGTAGCCTAAACCTGTCACTGTTACATTGGCCTGGGTGAATGGAATATGAGAGTTATCCAATATGCTGTAATAGATATAAGGCCATGCTCATGAAGAAAAATGGCCCTCCCTCATCTTAAACAGCACCGGTGTGCATCTATCAGTTACACATACATGTCAGTACATATACAAGTAGGCCAAAGGTCTGAAATAAAATATTAACCTACACATTTGTAGAAGCAAGAGCTTAAAGTAGTGGTAGCTATTTGGTATCAAGGATAATACAAGAGCATTGTTCTCTAATCCTGAGTTCAAAATTCAAAGAGCACATTTCGCAAGTGCAACATTGCCATCTATAGGTATCACTCAATTGAAAACATTTAATTTATCAACCATTTCATTAGTTGTGCTATATAAAGACCAACTGTGCCCAGATGGACAACACAGCACCAAAACAGTATCACAACCATTTTAAATCAAATATACTTTATTAACCAACAACTATTTCTAAAACACAAACACAAAAGCATTCCAAACTGGGTCCCCATTGCTTCTTCTTGAAACGTCAGTAATATGCCTCAGGAGGAAATTAACAACACCACATATGTTCAAATGATACAATTACAATGGGTTTACAAAGAACTTAGTCACTAGAGATGCTAACATAAAGAAACAAAAACTTCCCAAGTTCAGTCGTCCCTCTCCGAGCTGTCACTTCGACGAGGACTCCTCGAGGTAGAGTGGCTGAAAGAGAGAAAAACTAAAATTAGTTTCCCCTCATTTATTTGCTGTCCATTAACCCCAACTTAAAGTCATTACCTCAGCTGGGTGGAAAAACGCACCTTAGTTTTTGAGGTGAAGCTTTAGATTTTGAACAGCTGGAATTTAAATTAGAATTTTCATTTTAGAGCTCATTCTTACAAGACTTTGACAGTGGCAATTTGTAGCAAGCAAAGTATTTAAAGACCATGCATTAAATGAAAGTTTGTCATGCAAAATGTATTACTTGGGTGAATTTAAAGAATACAATTCAAATAACCTTTAATACATATTTCACATATCGAATTAAAAATGTGAATGTAATTGTTGTTGATTTATTGCAGTCTACCTTTCACTTGTAATGCTTTAGTAGCCTGACTTAACGAACCATCATGCATCTACACCGTTAACTGTAACCATGCATAACGATTGCATGGACATTTGCATTGTCTCGTTTTGCTGCTTATCATGCATTGTCAAACTGTTCCACAGATCGTTTAGAGAAGAGAATGGTGGAAAGAAAATTGGGCTCAGACTCAAGACCTCTGCATACCTCCTCGTGGGGGAACCAGACTTGGATCTGCCCACAGAACCAGACCTGAAGAAGTAAACATACAAGGCATTCATATTCTAGTGTCCCCTTTTCTCGTTTGTCATTGTGGTTTTTATCTCCACCAATAGGTTAAGATCACTTCTGTTACCTTTCCTGCAGTCTGAACATTCAAAAGCTACATGGAATCTGATATTTCAAACCACCATTTCAAACCACCTTCAATCTGATTGCTGGCAAAGCGACTTGTCTGACCAGTCAAATCTGATTTATTTGCCCTCAAGATACTTTGTTGAGTTTGACAAGAACGTGACGTTGTAGCTAGCTAGCTTGTTAATTGCTTATCAACAAATTAGTGAATATACTACAAACCTAAACGGCTAGCTAGTTGACTGCTGCGGCTAGCCAAAAAGGACTAGCTTTGAAAGTTGGATAATCTTATCCTGAAAGTGTTCTTACACTATGATTTTGAACATTCAAAGCAACTGGGTAAAAGTCCATCGCAAACATTGTTGTCACCTTAGGTTTGCTACAAAACTTCTGAGTAATAGGAAGCACAAGCACCACCACCAATCAGCCTACACCACTGCACACACACCCATCATTACTATGACAACTAGTGTAGCCATGTCAGCAAATGACTGCTATCTGAACACACACATGTATTTTTTATTTAACTAGGCAAGTCAGTAAAGAACACATTTTTGTTTACAATGACGGCCTACAGAAAGGCCTGGAGATTAAACAATATATAGGACAGAACACACATTACCACAACATAAAGAGACCTAAGACAACAACATAGCATGGTAGCACCACAACATGACAACAACATGGTAGCAGCACACAACATGGTATCAGCACACAACATGGTACAGACAACAGAACAAAGGGCAAGTACGATTTGGTCACTTGTAACTTGCTGTTTGAACAGTCACCATTACAAAACTGATTTGAGCATTAAGGCCTGCAGTGTGAACAAGGCTTTTAGGCCCCACTTCAACTCATTCCACGGAGGGCCGAGTGCCTGTGGGTTTTCGCTCTTCCCTTGTAGTTGATTGATGAAATTAGGTCACTAATTACACTCAACAAAAATAAAAATCAATATGCAACAATTTCAAAGATTTTACTGCGTTACAGTTCATATAAAGAAATCAGCAAATTGAAATAAGTTCATTAGGCCCTAATCTATGGATTTCACATGGGAATACAGATACGGTATGCATCAGTTGGTCACATATCTTCAACAAACCCCCCAAAAAAGTGGCCTGTGGATTGTTGTCCCACTCCTCTTCAATGGCTGTGCAAAGTTTCTGGATATTGGTGGGAACATGAACACACTGTCGTACACATTGATCCAGAGCATCCCAAACATGGGCCGTGCATTATTATACTGAAACATGAGGTAATGGTGGCGGATGCATGGCACGACAATGGGCCTCAGGATCTCGTCATGGTATCTCTGTGTTTCCAAATTGCTTATCTTCTCTACTTATCTACTGCAGGGGCAGTATTGAGTAGCTTGGATGAAAGGTGCCCAGAGTAAACGGCCTGCTCCTCAGTCTCAGTTGCTAATATATGCATATTATTATTAGTATTGGATAGAAAACACTCTGAAGTTTAAAACTGTTTGAATGATGTCTGTGAGTATAACAGAACTCATTTGGCAGGCAAAAACCTGAGAAGAAATCCAAACAAGAAGTGAGAAATCTGAGGTTAGTCGATTTTCAACTCAGACCCTATTGAATTCACATTGGGATATGAATGAAGTTCCACTTCCTAGGGCTTCCACTAGATGTCAACCGTCTTTAGAAACTTGAATGAGGCTTCTACTGTGTTGTGGGACGGAATAAGAGCTGAATGAGTCAGCTTACTGGCAGAGAGACATTTTCTGGTCATGCGCATTCCACATGATATCGCCCTGCGTTCCGTTGCTCCTGTAGACACAAAGGAATTCTCCGGTTGGAACTTTATTGAAAATGTATGATAAAAACATCCAAAATGATTGATTCTATACTTAGTTTGAAATGTTTCTTCGATCTGGAATATAACTTTTTGAAGTCTTTGTCCAAAGTTTTTGTCCAAACGCTCGTGTACCTAACGCTAACAAAAGTAGCTACTTGGACATATATAACGGACATTATCGAACAAATCAAGTATTTATTGTGGAACTTCCTGAAAGATCATCAAAGGGAATATTTATCATGTAATTTCTGGTTTCTGTTGACTCCAACACGGCACCGTCTCAGATTATTGCATAGTTTGTTTTTCCGTTAAAAAAATGAAATCTGACACAGTGGTTGCATTAAGGAGAGGTATATCTATAATTCCATGAGTATAACTTGTATTATCATCTACATTTATGATGAGCATTTCTGTTGAATCGATGTGGCTATAAATCACTGGATGTTTTTGGAACTAGTGAACGTAACGCGCCAATGTAAACTCCGATTTTTGTTATATGAACTTTATCAAACAAAACATACATGTATTTTGTAACATGAAGTCCTATGAGTGTCATCTGATGAAGATCATCAAAGGTTAGTGATTAATTTTCTCTCTATTTGTGCTTTTTGTGACTCCTGGAAAAATGGCAGAGTTTTTCTGTGGCTTAGTGGTGACCTAACAATCGTTTGTGGTGCTTTCACTGTAAAGCATTTTCGAAATCGGACACTGTGGTGGGATTAAGAACAAGATTACCTTTAAAACGTTATAAGAAATGTATGTTTGAGGAATTTTAAATATGAGATTTCTGTTTTGAATTTGGCGCCCTGCACTTTCACTGGCTGTTGTCATATCATCCCGTTAACGGGATTGCAGCCCTAAGGCGTTATGCCTGCCCATACCATAACCCCAACACCACCATGGGGCACTCTGTTCACAATCAGCAAACCACTCGATCCACACGAGGCTGTCTGCCATCTGTCTGGTACAGTTAAAAATCAGGATTCATCCTTGAAGAGCGCACTTCTCCAGCTTGCCAGTGTCCTTTGAAGGTGAGCATTTGCCCAATGAAGTTGGTTACGACACCAAACTGCAGTCAGGTCAAGACCCTGGTGAGGAAGACGAGCACACAGATTGCCTTCCCTGAGACGGTTTCTGAGAATTTGTGCAGAAATTCTTTGGTTGTGCAAACCCACAGTTTCATCAGCTGTCCCGGTGGCTCATCCCAGATGATCTTGCAGGTGAAGAAGCCAGATGTGGAGGTCCTGGGCTGGAGTGGTTACACGTGGTCTGTGGTTGCGAGGCCGGTTGGACCTACTGCCAAATTCTCTAAAATTACATTGGAGGAGGCTTATGGTAAAGAAATGAACATTTAATTATCTGGGAACAGCTCTGTTGAACATTCCTGCAGTCACCATGCTCCCTCGAAAAACATCTGTGGCATTGTGTTGTGTGACAAAACATTTTAGTGCAATTTTATTGTACACAGCACAAGGTGCACCTGTGTAATGATCATGCTGTTTAATCAGGTTCTTGATATGCCACACCTGTCAGGTGGATGGATTATATATGCAAAGGAGAAATGCTCACTAACAGGGATGTACACAAATCTGTGCACTAAATTTGAGAGAAACTTTTTGTGGAACATTTCTGGGATCTTTTATTTCAGCTCATGAAACATGGGACCAACACTTGTTATGTTTATATTTTTGTTCAACCTAGTAAGTCTCTTACTTCATCTAAATGGAAAACCTGCAGACACTATGCCCTCCATGGAATGAGGAACCTACTTTAGTCTCTTAAGTCAGTGATGTAATATATCAAGGGGACAAATGTCTAAATTGTAATACCCGAAATGGTCAATACCAACACAAAATTGTATTTTGTTGCAGTAGTGACAATCTTTGGGGATTGACACAAACTGTTGCATTGTTAATTACTCAACTTATGTAGCTGCATTGTTGACAATAGCAATGTAACGCTGATCAGAGCATTGAAACAGTTATATTTCTCACCTGGTCTTTGCATGAGAATGTGACCTAGACCTTGATCTGGACTTTGATCGAGATCTAAAAAGAAATTAGGGGAAAAAGCAAAACCCATCATTCACTAAATAAGTGAAAAATGTTTTTGTTTTACGCAATGTGGGATCTTTAAATAATGCAAGCAAGTCCATTTTTCTACCATTTACCTTGATCTCTTGGGGGTAAGGGCTCTAGATCTTCTAGGAGAACGAGAGCGGCGTGGAGAGAAGGATCTTGATCTAGAATATAAATATCAAAAGCTGTTAGCTAACATACCTTCATTTTGTTCATTTTGTTTCATTACAGCCTTATTCTAAAATGGATTAAACAACACATTTTCCTCATCAATCTACATGCAATACCCCATAATGATAAAGCAAAAACAGGTTTAGAAATGAAAAAATCATTTAAAAAAAACGTATTTACATAAGTATTCAGACCCTTTGCTATGAGATGCGAAATTGAGCTCAGGTGCATCATGTTTTCATTGATCATGCTTGAGAGGTTTCTACAACTTGATTGGAGTCCACGTGTGGTAAACTCAATTGATTGAACATGATTTGGAAAATGCACACACCTGTCTATATAAAGGTCCCACAGTTGACTGTGCATGTCAGAGCAAAAACAAAGCCATGAGATCAAAGGAATTGTCCGTAGAGCTCCGAGACAGGATTGTGTCGAGGCACAGATCTGGGGAGGGGTACCAAAACATTTCTGCAGCATTGAAGGTCCAAGAACACAGTGGCCTCCATCATTCTTAAATGAAAGAGGTTTGGAACCACCAATACTCCTCCTAGAGCTGGCCGCCCGGCTAAACTGAGCAATCGGGAGAGAAGGGCCTTGATCAAGGAGGTGACGACCAAGAACCGAATGGACACTCTGACAAAGCTCCAAAGTTCCTCTTTGGAGATGGGAGAACCTTCCATCACTGTGGCACTCCACCAATGAGGCCTTCATCCCCACGGGGGATGCATGGTGGCGACAGCATCATGCTGTGCAGATGTTTTTCAGCGGCAGGGACACAAATCAGGATTGAGGCGAAGATGAACGGAGAGATCCTTGAAAAAAACCTGCTCCATAGCGCTCAGGATCTTAAGACTGGGGCGAAGGTTCATCTTCCAACAGGACAACGACCCTAAGCCCACAGCCAAGACAACGCAGGAGTGGCTTCGGGACAAGTATATGAATGTCCTTGCGTAGCCCAGCCAGAGCCCTGACTTTAACTCAATCGAACATATCTGGAGACATGAAAATAGCTGTGCAGTGATGCCTGTAGAGAAAATAGAGACAATGGGAGAAACTGTAGAGAAAATGGGAGAAACTCCCCAAATACAGGTTTGCCAAGCTTGTAGCGTAATACCCAAGAAGACTCGAAGCTGTAATCGCTGCCAAAGGTGCTTCAACAAAGTACTGAGTAAAGGGTATGAATACTTATGTAAATGAGATATTGATGAGGGGGGAAACAATTTCATACATTTTAGAATAAGGCTGTAAGTAACAAAATGTGTAAAAAGTCAAGGGGTCTGAATACTTTCTGAATGTACTGTACAATCATTTTTGTTTCATTATACGTGTTACGAAAAAAAGAGGTCCAAGAATAGACCCCTGAGGAACTCCATCGATGATTGATGTGACCCTCTTCTGAGGAAGTTGGACAACAGAGCCTTTGGAACGAGAAAAATGTGCATAAGAATGCTCACCTCCTGCCACGGCCCCGGCTGCGAGAGCGAGAGTACCTCCTCCCACCGGACCTGGAGTGAGACCGGGACCTAAACCACATCCAAACGAGGGGGAGGGAGGGAAAGATTGACAGTTCAGCGCAGGCCCAGCGAAGCCCCACATAACACTGCCTCAGTCTGTCTTTAATTCTGACCTGGCCTCTGACAACAACAATTACCCTAAGCCCACTGATGCTCTGACTCTGGCTCAAATCAACACACAAAAAAGGGGGATTACATTAGATTTAGCATTACACGTGCAATGGAACTGGTAGTAGGAGTCACTACATAGACTAGAGGTCGACCGATTAATCGGCATGGCCGATTAATTAGGGCCTATTTCAATTTTTCATAACAATCGTTAATCTGCCTTTTTGGACGCCGATTATGGCCGATTACATTGCAATCCACGAGGAGACTGCGTGGCAGGCTGACCACCTGTTACGCGAGTGCAGCACAAAAAGGACCTTGTGGCTGCAAAGAGCCAAGGTAAGTTGCTAGCTAGCAATAAACTTCTTATAAAATAAAAATCAATCTTCACATAATCACTAGTTAACCTAGTAATATCATCCACCATGTGTAGTTAACTAGCTTGTTTTGCATTGCATATAATCAATGCGGTGTCTGTTAATTTATCATCGAATCACAGCCTACTTCAACTTCGCCAAATGGGTGATGATTTAACAAAAGCGCATTCGCGGAAAAAGCACTTACTTTGCACAAATTTACCTAGCCATAAACATCAATGCCTTTCTTAAAATCAATACACAAGTATATATTTTTGTAACCTGCATTTGTAGTTAAAAGAAATTCATGTTAGCAGGCAATATTAACTAGGGAAATTGTGTCACTTCTCTTGCGTTCAGTGCAAAAAGTTTGGGCCGCCTGGCTCGTTGCGAACTGTGTAAAGACCGTAATTAATTTGCCAGAATTTTACATAATTATGACATAACATTGAAGGTTGTGCAATATAACAGCAATATTTAGACTTAGGGTTGACACCCATTCGATAAAATACGGAACGGTTGCGTATTTCACTGAAAGAATAAACGTTTTGTTTTCTAAATGAAAGTTTCTGGATTTGACCATATTAATGACCAAAGGCTCGTATTTCTGTGTGTTTACTATATTATAATTAAGTATATGATTTGGTATTTGACAGAGCAGTCTGACTTAGCAGTGGTTGGCAGCAGCAGGCTCGTAAGCATTCATTCAAACAGCTCTTCACTGCGTTTGCCAGCAGCTCTTAGCAATGCTTGAGGCACAGCGCTGTTTATGACTTCAAGCCTATCAACTCCCGAGATTAGGCTGGCAATACTAGTGCCAATAAGAACATCCAATAGTCAAAGGTATATGAAATACAAATGGTATAGAGAAATAGTCATATAATTCCTATAATAACTACAACCTAAAACTTCTTAACTGGGAATATCGAAGACTCATGTTAAAAGAAACCACCAGCTTTCTTATGTTCTAACCTAAACGTTAGCTTTTTTTACATGGCATATATTGCACATTTACTTTCTTCTCCAACATTGTGTTTGCATTATTTAAACCAAATTGAATATGTTTCATTATTTATTTGAGACAATTGATTTTATTTATGTATAATAATAAGTTAAAATAAAAGTGTTCGTTGTTCATTCAGTATTGTTGTAATTGTCATTATTACATATATACAGTTCAAGTCAGAAGTTTACATACACTTAGGTTGGTGTCATTAAAACTTTTGTTTTTCAACCACTCCACAATTTCTTGTTAACGAACTGTAGTTTTGGCAAGTTGGTTAGGACATCTACTTTGTGCATGACAAGTAATTTTGCCAACAATTGTTTACAGGCAGATTATTCCAGTGGGTCAGAAGTTTACATACAGTAAGTTGACTGTGCCTTTAAACAGCTTGGAAAATTCCAGAAAATGATCTCATGGCTTTAGATGCTTCTGATAGGCTAATTGACATCATTTGAATCAATTGGACGTGTACCTGTGGATGTATTTCAAGGCCTACCTTCAAACTCAGTGCCTCGTTGCTTGACATGGGAAAATCAAAAGGAATCAGCCAAGACCTCAGAAGAAAAATGTAGACCTCCACAAGTCTGGTTCATCCTTGGGAGCAATTTCCAAACGCCTGATGGTACCACATTCATCTGTACAAACAATAGTATGCAAGTATAAACAGCATGGGACCATGCAGCCATCATACAGGTCAGGAAGGAGACACGCTCTACTTCCTAGAGATGAACGTATTTCGGTGCGAGAAGTGCAAATCAATCCCAGAACAACAGCAAAGGACCGTGAGAAGATACTGGAGGAAACAGGTACAAAAGTATCTATATCCACAGTGAAACAAGTTCCATATCGACATAACCTGAAAGGCCGCTCAGCAAGGAAGAAGCCACTGCTCCAAAAACCGGCATAAAAAAGCCAGACTATGGTTTGCGACTGCACATGGGGACAAGGATCGTACTTTTGGGAGAAATGGCCTCTGGTCTGATGAAGCAAAAATAGAACTGTTTGGCCATAATGAACATCGTTATGTTTGGAGGTAAAACTGGGAGGCTTGCAAGCCGAAGAACATCATCCCAACCGTGAAGCACGGGGGAGGGCAGCATCATGTTGTAGGGTGCTTTGCTGCAGGAAGAACTGGTGCACTTCACAAAATAGAGGGCATCATGAGGAATTGAAAATTATGTGGATATATTGAAGCAACATCTTAAGACATCAGTCAAAGCTTGGTCGCAAATGGGTCTTCCAAATGGACAATGACCCCAAGCATACTTCCAAAGTTGTGGGAAAATGGCTTAACGACAACAAAGTCAAGTTATTAGAGCGGCCATCACAAAGCCCCGACCTCAATCCCATAGAATATTTGTGGGCAGAACTGAAAAACCGTGTGCGAACAAGGAGGCCTTACAAACCTGACTCAGTTACACCAGCTCTGTCAGGAGGAATGGGCCAAAATTCACCCAACTTATTGTCGGAAGCTTGTGGAAGGCTACATGAAACGTTTGACCCAAGTTAAGCAATTTAAAGGCAATGCTACCAAATACTAATTGAGTGTATGTAAACGTCTGACCCACTGGGAATGTGATGAAAGAAATAAAGGCTGAAATAAATCATTCTCTCTACTATTATTCTGACATTTCACATTCTTAAAACAAAGTGGTGATCCTAACTGACCTAAGACAGGGAATTCTTACTAGGATTAAAAGTCAAGAATTGTGAAAAACTGAGTTTAAATGTATTTGGCTAAGGTATGTAAACATCAGACTTCAACGGTATCGGTATCGGCTTTTTTGGTCCTCCAATAATCGGTATCGGCGTTGAAAAATCATAATCGGTCGACCTCTAATATAGACATAGCTGTTCATGGAGCTAACGTATCCTGCTTAAAGCAGGCCTTTCAGTTCTCTAGTAAAGAGTGGAAGAGAAGAATGTTATTGTCAAGTCATACATTGGAGATAAAAACACAATTGGTACTTGAAATAAACCTTGCGAGTTTGCCCGGTTGACCCACTTTGGACCAAGGTTCGAGCAGATCTAGGCGTTCTAGAAGTATCTATCAGCCGACCTCTGCATCTAGTCGTGTTCTTCGATTTCTAACGATGATGATTGTATTGACAGCCAAATCGCTTGATTGAGACTTGATAGATGCAAGGCGATTTGTCTAGACGGGACCATGGTCTACCAGGTTGTCCTCTTTACAAAACCCCAGGCTCAAATTGATAACCAAATCATCTGGTGAATTGTCAGCCCTCTATGAAATCTTTAAGGTGCAGCTAGAAGTGGCAGTTGCTTGAGAAGGGGAGGTCTGGTTGATCGATCAACCCCATGGTCATAGGATCGAAAGTGTGGAATTTGCTAGATGCCTCATGAAATCGTTAAGGATCGTGACACTCTGAATCAAACGACGAAACCTGAAATGTTTTGACCAGGTGAGTTGTTAACAAAAAAAACCCACATAACAGTTCAGAAGTATTTCCATATTTTAAAAGGGATTAAGTGACAGATGGAAAGACAAAAGTTGCAACAACAACAGGTTGTATGATAGTATAATAATCATCTTTCATTTTTTTTAATCTACATAAGACACTGAAAAATCAAGACAATGGAAAATAAGCGACAACTATCAAAATAAGAAAAGACCAAAACAAGCTAAATCTGATGTATTGGTTAAGGAGGCTTTACCTGGTCCTCCTTCGTCGACCGTAGCGGTGGCAGTCGTAGGCATAGTGCCCCCGCTCACCACACTCATAGCACTTGTCGTTGGAGTCAAAGGGCCGGTTGGTGGGCGCACGCTCGTATCGAGATCGCCGCGGCATCCCTGTAGATAATTCAACTCGTACTCGAGATCCAGAAATCAACCTGAAAAACAGTCAGTTCGACAGTCAGCAAATTGCACAATGGCATAGTTCACTTTAAAAAGAGGACTTAAGGAAACCCATCTAAAGTGTAACAAGCATTTAGGAACATACCTTAAGTGTATGATCTGGATAGTAGCAAAAGAGTAACAAGACAATACCAGCTACCTGCTTACCATCTACTGATAGATGTCCCTAAACCAATAAAAATCCTTCAATATTTGCAAAGAGCAAATTTACATTATTGATTGGCAAACGTCAACAACACAGGTGCCCTTTGAGCCCTTTCAGCTTGTAGGTCCTGGAAAGTAGGCTAAACTTGGGGGAAAAGTCTGAAGACTTGAGGTATCACTTACTTGCCGTCAAGGCCTCGGACCGCATCTTCTGCATCCCGGGTGTCTTCAAACTCCACAAAGGCAAAGCCCGGGGGGTTCCTAGCAATCCACACGGTTCTTAAAGGTCCGTAATACCCGAACGCCCGCTCTAGCTCTCCTTTCCCTGCACCAGTGCCCAGGTTACCGACATAAATCTTAGAGTCTGCAAAGGAAAAACAGAAAGAGGTGCCACCACTGCTGCAACTCGCTGACATCTGTTCTGAGAGGCCTTTAATTTCCCACTCCCCTAAGCTCAGTATCAAAAGGGTTGTTGGAAGTAACTGCACAAATGTAAAAATCACATTGAAATGCAGCCCTCTCAAGGCATCCCATTTGTATTGAAGTCAGTGAATAATTAGCATAGGGTTGGCCTGAGGCAGTTCCTCATGCTATGGTCTAAATAAAAGTATAAATTACTAGTGTCAGGCATATGAATATAATATTGTGTACTTTCCCACATGACAATGAGCTGTATGTAGTGATTTACTGCAATTACGTATCACCTAAATCACACTAGAGCAAATATTTGAAGCCTGAAAATGTGATAAATTAGGCAAAGGATCAACCTTATCTCCATACCTTGCTACTAGATTGTGTAACATCTAGTAATTTATCAATTTCTACCTGTCTGATTCAGAGGGGTTGGGTTAAATGCGGAAGACACATTTCAGCTGAATTACTTTCAGTTGTACAATTGACTCGGTATCCCCCTTTCTTTATGATAAGACAAAATGTTTATGGGGTTATGATTAGGCCTAGGCCCATGTTTGATTTGCATTAGTTGCCAAGTGAACGTGTAATTTGCTCTTTGAATTTAGATGTAATCCATCCCCTAACATATGTCATACATAACCATTGAATTCTTTATGACACCGACTAAAGTTACAGAGGAATGGTGTATTCATCAAGCGTAGCTATGTTTGGCTCTGTGGTGAACGAGTCAACACATCAACTAAGACAGAAGGTGGAACAGCCAGTGAGGTGAGGATTTTGTTTATTTTTGTTACTTAGCCTAATTAAACTGCAAATAAGGTCCAATTTTGCAGACCCATTTTTGACTCATGAGCTGCCCTCTACAAAAGTAGTAAGAGTTTAGCATCTTAATCCATAGACTCTTTAGCTATACTAACGTTATCAGTGGTTCTCAAACGTCTTGGGGACCACAGTTGTTACATGTTTTTGATCTATTCCAGAGCTAGCACACCTAATTCAACTTGTCTACTAATCCCTACTGATATATTTAAAGCCGCAATCAGCAGTTTAGCCCAAAGTTGAATTTCATTGATTTCTACATCAGGCAGAAATTGGCATTTGGATCAGGAAAGTTTCCTCTCATGACCTCTACAAGCTAGAGTGTTGAATAAAATAATATTTTCGTTTTTTGTACTTTTACCACCTTCTTCATGATATCCAATTGGTAGTTACAGTCTTGTCCATCATTGCAACTCCCCTACGGACTCAGGAGAGGCGACAGTTGAGAGCCATGCGTCTTCCGAAACACAACCCTGGCAAGCCACACTGCTTCTTGACACAGTGCTCGCTTAACCCGGAAGCAAGCCACACCAATGTGTTGGAGGAAACACCGTCCAACTGATGACCGAAGTCCGCTTGAAGGCACCTGGTTCCTCAACAAGGAGTCACTAGAGCACGATGGGAAAAGGAAATCCCAGCCAGTCAAACCCTCCCCTAACCCGGACGGCGCTGGGCCAATTGTGCGCCGCCTAATGGGTCTCCTGGTCACGGCCGGCTATGACACAGATCAAATTGTATTTTTACTCAATTTCCCGGTTGTCCACGTGGTTGGTCCTTTTGCAGGTAGGAATGTGAGACATATCGAAAGGAAGTATAAATACAAACATTTCAAAGCGCTGGTAGTGCGTTCAGATTTCTATCACCTAAAGCATGCACACTTGGCAAGCTCGTGAATGTATTTAAATGGTTCTGCGCATGCTTCAAGTGAAAGAACTGAATGCACCACCAGCACCTTGAAAGGTTATTATTATTATTTTTTAAATTGTACCTTTATTTTACTAGGCAAGTCAGTTAAGAACAAATTCTTATTTTCAATGACAGCCTAGAAAGTGGGTTAACTGCCTGTTCAGGGGCAGAACAACAGATTTGTACCATGTCAGCTCAGGGATTCAAACTTGCAACCTTTCAGTTACTAGTCCAACGCTCTAACCCCTAGGCTACCCTGCCACCTCATTAATGTGAGTATACTTTCCTGTGAATATATTGTCTGTAGGAATGTAAGTAATTCAACATTCTGGCTTGTGAGAAAATTTTCCAAACAAATGTATGGCATTAATAACAAAGCCTTCCCCACCCCTACTGAGAAATGTGACCTATCTCAAATTCATAGAGCAATGGATATAAGGAATGATATAAGGAATGACCATCCTATGATATCAAAATTATAGTTTTAAACTTGTTAAGAGGCTTTATAGCTAGTTTTTTGTTAACATTTACATTTTTTGTAAACATTGGAGTAAAACATACTTATATTTTGGGTTCTGATGGGGTACAACAGTTGAACTAAGGACATGAGGCATTTAAGCTGCAATATGTAACTTTTTGTTATGGAAAATATATTTCACAGCGGGTAAGATGGTACAATGATTCTCTACACAACGACTGCTTGTTTTGTCGCAAACTATTAGAATTGTAGCAACCAGGAAATGGCGGAGAGATTTCCGCATATTGCACCTTTCAATTCTTCAACAAACAATGGGCACATTTCATTCATTTATACGTCCACAAATGGATGTAGCAACTGCAGATTGCCCCTTTAAAACATTTTGATTAAAAAAATAGCTACATAATCAAGCCATTGATTAGAGAATCGGGTGTGCTCGTTTAGGGCAAGAGCTAGGAAAGCTAAGTAACGTTACGCCTAATGTAGCTAACGTTAGATAGTTAACTAAGCATGAGATTATCTTCACGAATACTGTATTTTGTCTACTATTGAACATGCGTTAGATAATATTTTTGTGAAGTGAAAATCTGTTTTGCTATTTAGTTTACCTCCTCCGTTTCGACCGTGTCTTGACATGATTCAAGGCCCGCTTTACAATCAATCTGCGCATGCGTGTGGCAAATGATTCTCCTGAAAGTACTGTCAAAGACAGGACGGGTCACGAAATGTACTCGTGCAATGCAATAAATTGCTAAATTACTCATATTTCATACCATGAATCACACAGTAGAGTATTAGGTTGGTGAAGAGGTTAGTAATATGTAACGAGGTATTTAATTCTTCGGGCTGGAACCTTTGGAATTGTATCACTGTTTTCTACGACACATTTGACAGTCGGACAAATTTAATCACAGGCTCAATCCAGCTAGCCAGTAGCCAGCTCATTCACCTGATTTGGAGATTAAAGCCCAGTGTATCTTATTCTCGGTCAGAATATTGAAATAGTAATGGACACGTGGCGTCAACTGAAGCCACTGGAGTGGTGTAAATATGTAAACAAAGAGGTCAAAGTGACAGCGCACGAGAAACAACAATATCATGGTTGGGTTTTTACCGTTGATCCAGTATCTGCCAGGTAACTTCGTCAACTTCCCAGTACTCTTTCCCCATGGCCATGTGCACAATTTGTTGATGGATAGCTTAAGCTATCATATGAAAATAATACACCAATGCACTGATTTGTCAGTTGTTTCTCCCACTTATATAGTGTGGTACCTAGCTACAACAGTGACGAGTGAAGACGCCACTCTGTTATGAGATCTAAGTTTGAGCATCCTACTTCGTAACTGCTATCCCTAGCTACAGTGTGATATTTTTGATGTGACTCAGTCATAGACAATACCAGGATTGTTGCTTTGAAAGGGGTGTATATCAGCTGAGTTGACACTCAATGCATTACCTATTTTCCCTCCCTCAGTATAGTCCTAGTGACCTTCCAGGAGAAAGGAGGCACACCGACGGTCCGAGTTGTGACAGGCCATGCAGTGCAGGAAGTAGAGGTCCTCCAGGAGGGTAATGAAGAAACAGCGGGGCGGCTGAGGGTCATTTTCACACCCCCAGGAGCCCACGCCCTTGGCCCGGAAGAAGTGAGGCACAGGAAAGAGCGCCTCCGCCTGTGGCTGGAAAAGAACCGCATCCCCGTGGAAGAGAAAGGCGAGATGCTGTGCGTGGCCAACGTGCTGACAGTGAGCGCCCCTTACGGAGCGGAAGACTGTAGCAGCTCCAACGAGATCATCCTAGCCCGAGTGCAGAGCCTGGTGGAGAGCAACCCTGATTCAACTCCAGACCAGCCTGCCAACTCCTGATGAAGGATTCACTTTGACATATAGGGATAGTTTACCAAACTCAGATCAGGCTCAGCCTAGTCCTGGAATAAAATACATTGTCTATTTTCTTGATCTCCATTGAAATAGCTTTTTAGTTCAGGACTACGCTTAATCTGTGTCAGGGAAACCAGCTCCCAGTGGATGTCAATAGTCTAAAATGGTCCCGTCTCCTTCATCTGCCTCTATGTGGGGGAAAAAGATGGACTGGGAATTGGGTCTTGGCCATGTGTCTTTCACCTATCCTACGTTTTTAGATAAGTGAAGGTTGAGAAGAGGAGGAGGGAAAGCCACTCTAGACTGTTGGGATGAACTGAGAGACACTTAAAATGCTTTGGATTGTTGATGGTTCAAATGTTACTATAATCATATTAAACAATGGACATTGCTATCACAAAGCAAACAGTTGGCAACATTTCGAAATGTGACTTTTTGGTTCTAAAGATACCTTTTTTGTAATATACTTTTGTAATTAAACGTGCACTGTTACTTACAAACCAATAGTTGCATCTGTCCCGCTACACTTAAATATCTATAAAAAAATAACCAATAAAATACCTGTGCCTATAAAATCTATGTTATGAATCTTTAATTGTAAATCATTTTACTTGATAAAACTTGAATAAATCTCCAATAATTAGGCTTGGGTGGTATACTGTACACTGGGGTATTTGGAAAAAGCCACAGGATGTTTTTTTCCCAATACATTTTAATACTTGTAGCTACTTTTTATGTAAATACCTAGTCAACTTGTGCAATATGTTAAGAGATAAAGCAGATCACGTTTGTTCATTTTACCCCTGTCACATTATTTTACATTATGACGCTTACCTTAGTTCCTCAGAACAGTTGACCCAGTCATGGGTTTGTTTGTAAATAGCACAATGGGAGAAAGTGGAAGCAGGTGAATCCAGGTGGGTATTGACAGGGGTCACATTTTATATTAAACGTTTGCATCAATAAACGTTTGCATCAATAGAGTGATCAGGGATGTGCAATTACAGTTTTTCTTCAAAGAAAAGACATTAGCGCAACACATTCAGCAGAAAATAGCTTCATTTTCATCAGATGACAACAGAAGTGCAATCTTATTTGGCTGGCAGAAAATTAAATTACATTGAAATAGCAAATTATTTTATGCAAAAACACTGCCCGGCCATTTAATGTTTATCATAGGAAGAACGTAGCCTGCTACATTTTCTAATGTTTTGCTTAAAGTTAATCGAACTAGAGTAAAGTAGGTTGGCTACACTGAGAAAAGCACTGGAGAAATGTATGTTGAACAAAGACATAAACGCAACCAGTAAAGTGTTGGTCCCGTGTTTCATGAGCTGAAATAAAAGATCCCAGAAATGTTCCATGAGCACACAAAGCTTTTTTTTAATGTAATTTATTTTGGTCCAACAGACATATACAACAAAATGCACAATGTGGACCCAGAGGATATTACTGGAAAGTATTAATTAAAACACTTGTTTCCAAAGTGGTCCTCTATGGTAAAAGCAATAACATGTAATGATTAAAAGACAAGTCAAAATTACAACCAACCATAAAAACATTAATTTATATTGACATCCTAAAAAGTGTCACCATTCACTGTACTTCTCCCTAACCTTAAACATCAATAATATTAATTTCACATTAAAACAATCTATTCATTTCACATCATACCGATCCTTCAAATAATACACCTGACCAGCAGTAGGGGGATACAAGTGACAGTTTAGTGGTTTCCCTTACTTAGACAACCAAATGAAAACCTTTGCCTGCTTTTTAAAGCTATTTTAACTTTTTATTTGCTTGATTTCTAAGGGCAGGCTATTCCATAGACAAATGCATGTTTAGAAAAATGTGCTCCTTGCAGTACTGTTTACTCTTGGGATTTTACATGACATAACACTATCATTGGTATTGTGACTGTGTTGGTTCTAGACCATATCAATGTGTTTTTTTTGTGTAACATGGGGCACGATCATTTAAGATGTCAAACATATGATTAAGTTCAAGTTGGTCCACTCTGGACTCCAAAGGCAACAAGCCCACCTTCCGGAACTCCTGTACCCCTATGTGGGTCCTAGGGGGGACATTCAGCATATACCTAATAACGTTATTTTGCTTGACCTGCATTCTCTTTTTCAGCTTTTTTGAGAACCCACTATACCAAGCAGAGCAGGCATAATCAAAATTACACTGAATAAAGGTTGAGACAAGCAGTTTCTTAACTTTAATTTTAAAATATCTAGTGTTATGATGTAAAAATGTCAATTTGTTTGACATTTTAGAAATAATTTTAGCAGCAATCAGGTCTCGGGAAAGATCTAGGAACACACCAAGATAAGATACATTTGTTTTAGATTCAATCTCCTTGCCTGTGCAGTATACTTGTCAGCCTTAATAAGCAATCTACATTTTGTTCCAAACAAAATCGATTAAGTTTTTCTGTTGTCAGACAACCAATCTCTAACAAAATGCAATTCCTTACTCAGGGTCTCCTCTATGTAAACTGCATCCTTCCCTGATACCAGTATGGATGAATCATCAGCATAAAGCAGGAGTTTGCCCTTTACTGTATCTGGAATATCATTAACGTATATAAGAAATAAGAGAGGCCCTAAAATAGATCCCTGCGGTACTCCACGGGATATTTCTTTGGCCTCTGACAGAACATCACCAACATTACATACTTGTGTTCTGTTGGTCAGATAAGACCTAAACCAATTCACTGCTACATACTGTAATTTAGACCCATGTATTTCAGTTTCATCGGGATCATGGTCCACCCACTCCCCAGTGTGTGGGCCTATGCCCTCCCAGGCCCACCCATGGCTGCGTCCCTGCCCAATCATAATAAATCCATATATTAGGGCCTCATTTATTTATTTCAATTGACTGATTTCCTTATATGAACTGTAACTCAGTAAACTCGTTTACATTCTTTGCATGCTGGGTTTATATTTTTGTTCAGTATAGCTACAAATCGGTCAGAGCACTGTCTGCTCATAGAATGCCTGTTTGTGAATTCTCATCTGAGTGGAGAAGTGCAATTGAACCACGAAATTTGTCTGATGCCGAGCATAAATTACAATAAGAAGCGTTTTCATTTCTGCATTTAGCAAGATAATTCTTATGTGTTTTAGAATTTTTTCCTGCTTGAAAAACACAGAATTATGTATTAATTTAATGTAACCCTTAAATGTAACTTGCTCTTTAATCTAAGTAAGTGGCTGAATTAATAAGGTGATGTGGCATCATATTGTGTTAGCTAATTGCCATGTTTGAGAAGTCAAATCCCTTTGGATGAGTTATATGTATTGCTGCTACTATCTTGAAATCCGTGGGGTTTTTCTCTCTGTTCTTGGCCCTTTTTCCTTCTCCAGTCTTGTATTCTCCTCTCCCCTATTCTCCTATCTTCTTTCCCCTATTCTCAGAGCAGGCAGGCCCATTGCCCTAGCAACTCCAGACTCCACACAGACTCAGCATAGCCTATATATACACAGAGCAACGAGGCAGATATTTCACCATATGTATAAATGTGAAGCATCCGCTTGGCTTTTCCACTCACTACCAACTATGGTTATTAATCTTGTCCAATTTGAGGTCAGTAATTGCTGTTCTTGTCACGCCCTGGCCTTAGTATTCTGTGTTTTCGTTATTATTTTGGTTAGGCAAGGGTGTGACATGGGGATTTATGTGGTTTGTTTTGTCTGGGGTTGTTTGTAGTTATGGGATTGTGGTTAGAGTAGTACTCTAGGTAAGTCTATGGTTGCCTAGAGTGGTTCTCAATCAGAGGCAGGTGTTTATCGTTGTCTTTGATTTTGGAACCATATTTAGGCAGCCATATTCTTTAGGTCTCTTGTGGGTGATTGTTCCTGTCTTTGTGTTTGTGGCACCAGATAGGACTGTTTCGGTTTGTCACGTTTCTTGTTTTGTAGATTGTTGTATTTTCATCTTTATTAAAGATGTACAAAACTAACCACGCTGCATTTTGGTCCACCTCTCTTTCACCAGAAGAAAACCGTTACAGAATCACCCACCAAAACCCAACACAAAACAGTCTACCTAAATATGGTTCCCAATCAGAGACAATGACTAACACCTACCTCTGATTGAGGACCATATCAGGCCAAACATAGAAATAGACAAACCAGACACACAACATAAAATGCCCACCCAGCTCACGTCCTGACCAACACTAAAACAAGGAAAACACACAAGAACGATGGTCAGAACGTGACAGTTCTGATGTCCAGAAGCTCTTTTCGGTCATAAGAGACGGCAGCAGCAACATTAAGTGCAAAATAAGTTACAAACAATGCAAAAAAATTAAGTCATTTGCACAATGTCTCTGGTTCACATTCGCTTGTAAATGTCCAAACTCACAAAAAAGGACATTCAGTAGGTCCTACCTTTATACAGTACCAGTCAAATGTTTTATTTTTATTTACTATTTTCCACATTGTTTAATAATATTAAGACATCAAAACAATAAAATAACACATATGGAATCATGTAGTAACAAGTGTTGAACAAACAAGTGTTAAACAAAATCAAAATATATTTTATATGTGAGATTCTTCAAATAACCACCCTTTGCCTTGATGACAGCTTTGCACACTCTTGACATTCTCAAAACCAGCTTCATGAGGTAGTCACCTGGAATGCATTTCAATTAACAGGTGTGACTTGTTAAAAGTTCATTTGTGGAATTTCGTTCTTTCTTAACGCGTTTGAGACAAACAGTTGCGTTGTGACAAGGTATGGGGGTATACAGAAGATAGCCCTATTTGGTAAAAGACCAAGTCCATATTATGTCAAGAACAGCTCAAATAAGCAAAGCGAAACGCCAGTCGGGAACTTTAAAGGTTTCTTCAAGAGCAGTCACAAAAACCATCCAGCGCTATGTTGAAACTGGTTCTCATGAGGACCGCCACAAGAAAGGAAGACCCAGATTTACGTCTGCTGCAGAGTACAAGTTCATTAGAGTTACCAGCCTCAGAACTTGCAGCCCAAATAAATGTTTCACAGAGTTCAAGTAACAGACACATCTCAACATCAACTGTTTAGAGGAAACTTCACGAATCCGGCCTTCATGGTCAAATTACTGCAAAGGAACCACTATCAAAGGACACCAATAAGACAAAGAGACTTGCTTGGGTCAAGAAACACGAGCAATGGACATTAGACTGGTGGAAATCTGTCCTTTGGTTTGATAAGTCCAAAAGTGAGATTTTTGGTTCCAACCTCCGTGTCTTTGTGAGACGCAGAGTAGGTGAACGGATGATCCCTGCATGTGTGGTTCCCACCATGAAGCGTGGAGGAGGAGGTGTAATGGTGCTTTACTGGAGACACTGATTTATTTAGAATTCAAGGCACACTTAACCAGCATGGCTACCACAGCATTCTGCAGTGATACGCAATCCCATCTGGTTTGGGCTTAGTGGGACTATCATTTGTTTTCCAACAGGACAATGACCCAACCCATCTCCAGGCTGTGAAAGGGCTATTTCACCAAGAAGGAGAGTGATGAAGTGCTGCATCAGATGACCTGGCCTCCACAATCACCCGACCTCAACCCAATTGAGATGGTTTGGGATGAGTTGGACTGCAGAGTGAAGGAAAAGAAGCCAACAAGTGCTCAGCATATGTGGGAACTCCTTCAAGATGGGTTTAAAATCATTCCAGGTGAAGCTGGTTGAGAGAATGCCAAGAGTGTAAAAAGCTGTCATCAAGGCAAAGGGTGGCTACTTTGAAGAATCAAAAATATGAAATATATATTGATTTGTTTAATACCTTTTTGGTTACTACATGATTCCATATGTGTTATTTCATAGTTTTGCTGTCTTCACTATTATTCTACAATGTAGAAAATAGTAAAAATAAATAAAAACCTTTGAATGAGTAGGTGTGTCTTTTCAATTGGTTTATTTTTGTGTGCATATTTAGCAGCCTCCATTAAAAAATCGCTATTACTTGTGAAAATGTTGTTAGCATTCTGGTATAGACGCCGAATGGCGCTTTTTGTGTTTGTTTTGGCGCAATCTTGTGTACCAAGCCGGTAATACTATTTATAAATTGGTTGGTTCGAGTCCTGAATGCTGATTGGCTGACAACTGTGGTATATCAGACTGCATACCACGAGTATGACAAAACATGTATTTGTACTGTTCTAATTACGTTGATAACCAGATTATAATAACAATAAGGCACATCGGGGGTTGTGTCCATACTCTCTGCAATACATCGTGCTGAAAACAGCCCTTAGCCGTTGAATATTGGCCATATACCACACCCCCTCGTGCCTTATTGCTTAAATATACCAGTATGAGAGAAGGAGGGTATGACGATATGTAGATCTGGATACCGTCCAACCCTTCCAACAATACACAAGGGAATCTTATCCTCACACATTGAGCTACAGTATTACATTGTGTGTTATAACTAAGTAGTCCTCCAGAGCTCTACAACTTCACAGATGTTGGGGTCAATTTGGAATGGGCACTTTACACAGAGAAGAAGTGTTTTATGTAATGTCACAGCCAATGAAGTATAACATAGTGCCCCACGATGATAGGCCTCAACTGCAGTCATACTGTAGCTTCAAGTTTTTCAATGCATCTTATTGTTCTGATAACCTTGCATTGATATATAAATACTGCATAGGATACAGTTACAGAATGTTTAATGTTAACCCAATAATAAACTAGTACTATGTCAAAATACACAGTTACAAACATGTGTTACCATCTCTTTGGGTTACTGTCATGAATGTCATAACTTTGTTAAAATATGACAAGGTTGTGTTATTCTTGTCTCATTGTTTAGCCAGCAAATCATTTTCATGAACGTGTTATACAGTGTGATATTCGTATTTCATTCCCAGAACATTGTTACACTGCCTGTGTATGACATAACATCCTCATGACAAATCAGCTTGTGTCTTATCTATTATTCTCTGATCCACCTTTCTTACCACTACATCCCCACCTACAATACAACACAGGAATGAAGAGAGAGATGGTCCTGTAATAGTGTACTTTATTGAACTGTGGAACTGTGGTGGGGGAGAAAGTGAAAGAGAAGGAGAGGGAGGGAAGGAAGGATAGGGAAGAGGATTCTCAAATTGGGAAAAAGTCCATCCTCGCCCTGTCCTCCTCTCCGCCGGGACCCGGAAACCAAAAAGTGGTCCTCCTCTCCTCGATAGCCTGAGCACAAATGTATCCTCCCAGCGGGAAATGTGAAAGTGTTTTAAAATCTGCCACACCCCCTTTGAATCAGCTATTGTTTCTTTAAGAAAAGCATGCCCACATTTAAAAAAACGATACAATACTTGTCTCTCTATAAAATGCCAAGTGCAACCAGCTACATTTATTTTTACCACTTAACACATGTATTTGGGGATTACTCCTTCGTAAATGTCATTTGCCTGATTACGTGTTGGTGAAGGAGAGTCATTTCATACAAGCACATTTGTTTGCATGTTTCCTTTCCTCCTCTATTTGATTACCTTTGACCTTTTTCAAAAGGAGGTGAGGAGAGGATGGAGGAGAGGACGCGAGGAGTCGAGCAAAACCAATTGAGATTCTCCCAAGGAGGGACAGAGATACTGAGGAAAGGGCAAAAAGGGACAGTGAGACACAGAGAGAGGGATGAAGGGAGAGAGAGGTTGACAGTCCTCTACAGATACAGGAGGCTTCATTGGCTCAGCTGGACTTGAAGGAGTGGACTCAGCCACTGTAACCCTCCAAACAGTGACCTGTGTTTATCTCATTGCAATAATAACACTTGCTGCGTGTACAACGATATAGGGGGATTTTCTTATGTATTGTATTGAAGGAGTTTAGTACGTTTTGCCTTGGGGGATTGGTTTTTGCCCCACCCCACTTAGGTTGCCAGACTTTCTCGAACACAAAGGCCTTAGAGTTTAGGTCTCTAGTACGAAAGGCCCTATCAAGGTCATTGATAATGCTGTGGCCTCCTCTTTCCTTCATACAGGACTCCAGGCAGGGAGAGAATGTGGTAAAGAAGATTATACAGTCCTTGTTGTTATTGGTCAGGTGACGATACTCTGCGTGGTAGCCATTATACGGTATGGCTGCGATGATCTTGTCTCCTTTGTAGATTTGTCTGGCAGTAAGTGCCGCCTTGACCACCTCTGGTTCAACGTTGACATCAAACTCTCCAGTCTTGCACTCATCTTTGGTGAGCCTGACAGCCAGTCCGAACCTGAACAACAGCAGAAAAATCGAGAGACAGAGGTGGTGACAGAACACAGAGCACGTACTTTGGTTGACCTTAATTGTAGAGTTTGGGGACAATTCCCTATAGTATATTAATGCAAGGTTTCTTTAGTTAATAAGGCGTGTGGTAATAAAACGGAGACTATATGATTACAACGAAACGGAGAAGCACTCACTTTTTCATCTTTGTAATCAGTTTAGCTAAATTTGCTTCACTAACCTGAGCATCCACCTTGTCTCCAGCCCAGAGAGAAAGCAGAAAGAGAAGGACAACCCCCCTCATAGCTGCACACATCTGAAACACACCAGAGTATCAACACACACACACACACACACACACACACACACACACACACACACACACACACACACACACACACACACACACACACACACACACACACACACACACACACACACACACACACACACACACACACACACACACACACACACACACACACACACACACACACACACACACACACACACAAAGAAACATATGTCAATACATACACTGCTAACTATTTCAATGGTAAAACCATTACTGTAAACAGATATAAAAGGAGTATACATATTTAAACTAATAAGGAATCAATCATAACACATGTATAGACTCTTAAAATGCTCTTAAAACAGGCTAAACATTTTGTTTGGTGAGAAATGAAGAACTCCCAGGTATCTGATGATCCATTGCTGCTGTCCGTGTCTGAATCCTCTATCTGTGTGAGCAATACTTCAATGTTTTTATGTATCAATTCAGCTCACCCAGCATGCCACCCATGTAGGGGGAGTTTCCATTGGTCAGAAAGTGCCAGCACGATAAGCAAGTTAATTCCAGATAAACAGATAGGTGATTGTGATGTAATATCATTACGGGAAACCAAATTTCACTAGTTTGACTTGGTTTGGGCTGAGTGGGACTGGTTGAGAAAATGCCAAGAGTGTGAAAAGCTGTCATCAAGGCAAAGAGTGGCTACTTTGAAGAATCAAAAATATTAAATATTTATTGATTTGTTTAATACTCTTTTGGTTACTACATGATTCCAAATGTGTTATTTCATACTTTTGATGTCTTCACTATTATTCTAGTGTGGAAAATAGTAAAAATAAATAAAAACCCTTGAATGAGTAGGTGTGTCCAAACATTTGACTGGTAGTGTATTTTTTACTTTATGAGCTGGATTGCCTGTTTTTGCAATTTGTTTATTTTCGTTAGCATATTCAGCGAGCAGCCTCCATTGAAATTCACTATTACTTGTGCAAAAGTTGTTAGCATTCTGGTATAGATGCCCAATGGTGCTTTTTTGCTGTGGTATATCAAACCATATACCAGACTATATAATTACAACGAAACAGAGAAGCACTCGCTTTTTCATCTCTGTAATCAGTTTAGATAAATTTGCTTCACTAATCTGAGCATCCATCTTGTCTCCAGCCCAGAGAAAAAGCAGAACGAGAAGGACAACCCCCCTCATAACTGCACACATCTGAAACACACTGGAGTATCAATCACACACACACACACACACACACGCACACACACTGTGTCAGTACACACACTGCACACCATTTAACAGATGGTAAAACCATTAGAGTAAACAGATATAAACATATAAACTCAGCAAAAAAAGAAACGTCCCATTTTCAGGACCCTGTCTTTCAAAGATAATTCGTAAAAATCCAAATAACCTCACAGATCTTCATTGTAAAAGCTTTGAACACGGTTTCCCGTGCTTTTTAATGAACCATAAACAATTCATTAACATGCACCTGTGGAACGATCGTTAAGACACTAACAGCTTACAGATGGTAGGCAATTAACGTCACAGCTTTGAAAACTTAGGACACTAAAGAGGCCTTTCTACTGACTCTGAAAAACACCAAAAGAAAAATGCCCAGGGTCCCTGCTCATCCTCGTGAACGTGCCTTAGGCATGCTGCAAGGAGGCATGAGGACTGCAGATGTGGCCAGGGCAATAAATTGCAATGTCCGTACTGTGAGACGCCTACACAGGATCAGTACATCCGAACATCACACCTGCGGGACAGGTACAGAATGGCAACGACAACTGCCCAAGTTACACCAGGAATGCACAATCCTTCCATCAGTGCTCAGACTGTCCGCAATAGGCTGAGAGGCTGGACAGGGCTTGTAGGCAGGTCCTCACCAGACATCACCGGCAACAACGTCGCCTATGGGCACAAACCTACCGTCGCTGGACCAGACAGGACTGGAAAAAAGTGCTCTTCACTGAAGAGTCGCGGTTTTGTCTCACCAGGCGGGATGGTTGGATTCGTGTTTATCGTCGAAGGAATGAGCATTACACCGAGGCCTGTACTCTGGAGCGGGATCAATTTGGAGGTGGAGGGTCCGTCATGGTCTGGGGCGGTGTGTCACAGCATCATTGGACTGAGCTTGTTGTCATTGCAGGCAATCTCAAAGCTGTGCGTTACAAGTTTGCTGAAAATAAACACAGGTGACAGTGAGAGGACGTTTCTTTTTTTGCTGAGTTTATAAACTTCAATAAGGAACCAATCATAACACATGTTTAGACACTTAAAATGCTCTTAAAACATGCTAAACATTTTGTTTGGTGAGAAATACAGAACTCCCATGTACCTGATTATCACTTAGTGCTGTCTGTGTCAGAATCATCTATCTGTGTCAATTCAGCTTACCCAGCATGCCATGTTGGGGGAGTTTTCCCTTTATAAAGCATTCCATTGGTCAGAAAGTTATATTTCTGCCAACCCAGCACAACGAGCAAGCTCGGTTAAGGGAACCTATTATTTACATTTTCAGGATTGAGGTATGGGTGGGGGTGGGGGTTGGCAAGAGGGACAGACAGACTAGTAGTGTCATTCCAGATAAACCAAGGTCATCGTGATGTAATATCATTACGGGAAACCAAATTTCACTAGTTTGGCTTATCGCCATCTGACAAACACGTTGGAAGGGGTGGTAGCAGATGGAGTATGGTATGAGTGGCCAGCCCCCGGCCGTGGACTGAGGTTGGTAGCTGGCCTCCCGGCTGGATCAGCCCCCAGTTGCAGACTGTGTTGAACCTGCTGGCAGTGCCGATCCCAGGCCATAGTTGTTGTCGTGACTTTACTTTCATTAATCTGATGATTGTTATTTATCTAATTTTTTAATTGTTTTAAATGAATTTTCTAACAATTAACTCAATTAGGATTTGGGGCACCATAAGAGTGGTTGTTTAGAGTTACCATCTCCCGAATTAAACTCTAAAAGGTCTTTACCTATCACATCCATAAAACAGTTGACGTATTAATCCGAACTTCACATCATATCATCATTCTGAACAGTCGTAACCTTACTTATGATTCAGTACTACACACATTGGTTTAATTGTTTATTTACTAGATTACTAAATGATAACAGAGGATAAACATACACACTTAATACATTAGGAAAAGGTCCCTAGTGAACTGACACAATATGGATGCTTTTTACAAAAGGAGATGGGGGGAGAAGAAAAAGATACATTTATCGTGATACATTTTAGAAACTAATCTCACAGTAATCATATACTTTGAAACCAAACATGATTGGAGTAAGAAATCATGAATATACGTGTCAATGTCTTGGTTCACTGTTGGGCCTTTTCGCGGCAAGCTTGTAAGGCTCCGATTGTCCAAAAGAGGTCGTTCATCCGTCTCTTCTACTGTTACGCTCCTCTGCCCGTTAAACTTGTCGTGTAGTCCTGAACAGACCTACAGAGCTTATTCTACTTTCCATTTGCTCCTGAAGCTTACTTGAAGATAGGCTAGCCAGCTATGAAGATGGTTCTGTGGTGATGAGTAGTAGAATACGTTGGTTTGAATAGTAGAATGGTCCCACTTAAATTCACTTTTCTAGATACTTTTCTTAGGACAGCTAATCAGCCGTACCAGTGATTGTCCGAGAGTTGAGTTGTCTTCTCCCCTTGTGTTGGTATTCAGGGTTCAAACCACTTTACACGTGCAGCTGCAGCCTGGTGATGTTCTGGTCTCGGAGGTGAGTTTACTTTCTTCACCTCGTGTTGAGGTTCAAAGTTCCAACCATTTTAAACGTGTAAGCTCCCGCTTCATGCTTTTCTGATCTTGCTGTTGTTTCTTTACCAATCCTTTTATGCACTCTGATCGAAAGGGATGGTTCCGTCAGGCTGACACGCTCTCTGACCTCAATAGGGGCGTGGCTACTTAATGTGCAAAGTTTATAGGACACAAATGATCTGATCTCATGGCTCCTAAAATCACATTCATATCTTAACAAAAAAACTTTCTTAATTGTTCATATTTCATGCTCAACGTAAAGGATGGAGACTTCGTACATGTAGTGTATATACTTTCCAAGTTACAGTATTTCCTTTATAACACTTAATATCACAAAATAAAAACCAATATGACATTAGTTTTCAAATTTTCCACTGGCCATTCCCCACGTTCTCTGTTTCTCTGTTTTTCCAGTATTCACGTGAGAACGTGTTAAGAGATCAGGCGGGAAACCTCTGTGTAGACAAAGCACATTTCTCAGTGAAATTTGGAGAGGGATGTTCTCTCTCCTCTCCTTTAATTTACGACAAGCCACAGTCTCTAGGTGACCAGCTGCACAGATTCAGGATCTTCACTACAACTCTAACATTAATCAGTCAACCAATTATCCCCTAAGCTCCCCATTTGACTAATGGCTAAATGGGTATTCCTAACCTTAGTGTATATGTAGTTTAACATGACAGTGAAATATGAGTATCTATTGACAATCTAACTCAACATAGCAGTGAAACAAATTCCTTTACTCATCTAATTTTACCTGACTGCATCTCACTGCTGCAGTCTCGACTTAAACGCTTGGAAGTCATGGTCAGTAGTATAAGTTTATTACCGATGTGGCACAATTATTGTTTCTGGCACTGCATCAACGTGTTGTGCATTAAAGAGGTCTCTATTGCCGAGGCTTTTTCACAGTATTGCTGGTAAACACCAGAGTCACTGTCAATGAGATGATCACATACATGCAGCACACACATACAACCTGGTCGCTAAATTCAAGTAACTTTCCTTAAAAGGTCATTATTACTTTCCTAGATATTGGTACACTGATGTTGCCGTCAGTTGACCCATCGCGGGACGTGACTTGAATGTGAATGCACGTTCTAGTCATTCGATTTCTATGATTCCCAAACTCCAGCCATTACATAGTGTATGGGCCAGACAAATAGCATGTTTTTGGAAGCAACTGACAGGATGACCCTATGGCACTTTGTCCGTTGGGAAGAAACCTGGGAGAATAGCCAAGAATGATTACAATGAAGACGACAAACCCAGGTTAATTACTTTAGGCTATTGGGTGTGTCCCAAATGGGATCTATATAGTACACTACTTTTGACCAGGGTACTCCGGGCTCATCAAAAGCAGTGCGCTGTGTCTGGAATGGGGTGCCATTTGGGTGACTCACAGCCCACATTTTGACCCTAGGGAACAAACCATAGTATAACCTGAAGGTGGAACACTTGCACTTCTTCAATTTAACCAAATAGTTTGATTTTACATACATAAACTATTGCCACAGTCACAGCATATTGTTCTCTTAATTAAAATGTGGTGTACTCAAGATGTACTGTTAATATATGACTATTCCATAGTGAGTTGGTAACATTTGACTGGAGTGTGGTCTACCTGTGATTACATTTACATTACATTTAAGTCATTTAGCAGACGTCTATCCAGAGTGATTAAATTGGTGCATTCACCTTATGACATCCAGTGGAACAACCACTTTACAATAGTGCATCTAAAATTTTAAGGGGGGTGAGAAGGATTACTTTATCCTATCCTAGGTATTCCTTAAAGAGGTGGGGTTTCAGGTGTCTCCGGAATTAAATGTATTGTATTCATGATCAAGCAAAATAAGGACAAAGACAATTCGCTGTGGCTAGTCATTCATATTTAGCCATCTAGGTAGCGCCAGCAATTCAACTGCATTTTGCTATGGCCCTTTTTGGATGCTTTAAAAAGGCATCCCTTCATCCTTCCTTTAAACATGGGGTTATACAGAACGTTTGCCTCTGTGGTGCACTTGAGTCAAAAGGGGTCCCCTGAATTGACAGAAATATTGCCTGTGTAAATCAAACCGTGCCCAGAAATTACCTCATTGGACAGAAAGGGGCGTATCTCCTGACACCCATGAGCAAAATCACATTGTAGTCTAAAACTAAGGATTGTGTGGTTTCATGAGTTAAGCAATTGTAACGTGGCTCATTTGGTAGAGCACGGCGCTTGTAATGCCAAGGTTGTGAGTTCGAGTCCCACGGGGGACCAGTACAAAAAACATATGCACTCACTACTGTAAGTTGCTCTGGATAAGAGCATCTGCTAAATGACAAATGTAAACCTTAAAATGAGTCTTGCATATACACAAGCTGAAGTTTGAGGTAAACAATTAGCAACTACATTTCCATACAGACTCTTTATGTCACTGATAGAGCAAGGTCTCCAGTACATAACTCGATTAGCTTCAGTCAGATCAGTGACCATTTTGAAGGAAGGGAATCATTAAACAAATATATTTTAACTGGGCATTCAGGACCGTAGCCAGCTCTTCACTAGTTTCATAGCAGACCTACTGCATAGAGTGGTAGAAACACTTTTATTCCCTTGTTTAAAGAAGTCAAATCGTAATTATCTTTACATACTCATTGGCAGAAATGAATCAGAACATAAAAGTACTAACACAAACTTAAGAACAATCACTTTCCTGTGTTTCTTGAAAAGTACCTCTTTGGTGTGGATGGGTACCTTAAATCAGGGTTTTCCAAACTCAGTCCTGGACCCCCCACATTTAGTTTTTTTGCCCTAGCACTACACATCTGATTCAATTAACAAACTCATCATCAAGCTTTGATTATTTGAATAAACTGTGTAGTGCTGGGGCAAAAACAACTAAACACGCACCCAGGACCGAGGTTGGGAAACCCTGCCTTAAATCATGGTACTCTGGTCGATCTACTGGCACAAAAAAAAAAGCTCGCTCCGGACTGAGTCTCTACACAAAGCCTTAAAACCTATCTAACAACATGATTTCCCAAGTCCCTTTTTCCATCTGAGTGAGGTGGATTGAACGACAGAGATTTGTTATGGGCGAGTTGAATGGGTTTGCAACACCGTGATCGCTAGAGTCCTCTCTGGTCACTATGGGCCACTTTAGTAGATTGTTTAGCCCATACACAGGGAGTTAAAACACTATTAAGTCTGTGGATTTCTCCTGGAGTCTGTTCAAACTGGGCTGCAGTCTTTATCGTTCCGTCCTCCAGCGTGCGGTGGACTTGTGTGGTCCTGGTTCATGGTTTACTACGGTTCAAGCTGTATGTGCATGGGTAGGCCTCCGAGCTCATAGATAAGTAATGCTGCAATCAATTCACATAAAAAATAAAAATGAAATAAACATTGGACGATGACAAACGACATACTGTACATACAAACACATACAACAAAACAAAACAGTAAGACCCCCCCCCACAAAATGATTTTTATAGAGAATCTCCAAATGGTCTGCACGAATGAAAAAGGACAATCATCTTTCGTTTAAGTATTTTTTTATAAGGGCACATGATTATTTTTCCAGGTAGCTAAGAATCTACACTGGTATTGTCTTTTTTTTCTTCTCAAAGTCAACATCACAATTAATGTTGTTTTTTGTCCAAGTCTTTAGTGTTCAATAATTTCCCCCAGATCACATACACAAGTCTTTTTAAAAGGGGTTGGCATTCTCCAGCAGGGGCAGGCCGTCTCGATGCGCAAGGGACGGGTATGACACAGACTCCCTTTTGTACGTTTTGGGGGGGAGCTTGGGGATGGCTTGGGCAGCAGCGCTGCTGGTGCTCTGGCGGGGGGGCACAGGGGGGCCAGCTGCACCCCCCCGGAGGGAGGAGGGCTGAGTCGCCGCAGCAGTCTGGGCCGCCGGGCCCCAGCAGTGGTAAGGGCGGGGAGGGCAGGTGCTTGCGTGGCCCCAGCGAGGGCGAGGGAGTCGGGGGTGGTGGCGGGGTGAGCGGGCCGAACGGCGAGGAAGGGAAGAAGGTCTGGCTCAGCGTGGGTTCGCTGCTGCGGATGCGGCCTTGCGGGGGTGGCTGCAGGTGCAGGGGGCTGTTGGAGCTGGAGAAGACGTCCGGCGTTCTCACGGGCTCCCGTGGTGGCAGTGTGGGTGGGCTGTCAGGCGGCTCCGATAAGGAGGTGCGCTCGGTCGAGAGCGAGTAGCGCGGTGAGTAGACCTTGGTGGTGGTGGGCTGCCGCGGAGGGATGGCGGGGGGGCTGTCCAAGTGCTTGGACATCATCTGGAATGTGAGAGGTGGAAAAGGAGAAAGAAGGAGAAGCAAACGTTATGAAGAGTTGTGGGAGAACAACTCGACAAACTCAAAATTGTCATCTAAATCTCTAGCAAATAACTGACAGCGCAACTTAGTTGTGTTTCATTGGATATTTAGCATTCCACATCTACACTCTTGAATAAATCAATCGAGAATCCTCCTAATGGTACAGTCTCAGAACTTCGGGTAGCAAACATGTCAAAATAGAGTCACCTTCGAAGGGGAAGATTCAGCGGGGGCGGATTCGGGGCGTCTGCGAGGGGGCACAGGCGGGGGGACGGTGGCGTCTTCCGTGCTCCTGTGGAGACTCACCATGGAGGAAACTGAGGAGGACCCTGGAATAGAAGGAAATCAGGAACTCAAATGAAGTCTTACAGGAAGAGAGTAATTACACATATTTAACCCCAATTCCCCAAATTCATCCCATACAGGGCTCTACAACTCAGGGATGGGCAACTGAGTGTCTGGGGGAGTTCTCTTTTGCTTGGCACTTGACTGGTTCCTATGGCTTAAATCAGACAATATCTCCAGACATTCAGGCCCACGAAGAATGGAGTAAAAACAATCATTGAAAACATTTAGAATAGAGGATGAGGAATGGATGGGTAATATACACTCTCCTTTCGGGAAGGGTATGCAAACAACACCCCTAAAGTATTATGTTCGAGGCAATGACCAACTTCAATAACTAACTACACACCACAGAGTGATATTGTACAAGGATGCTTAGAGCAAAACCCCACAGTGACAATGAATTCAGGACAGGTAAACAGAAGGGGGTGACAGAAGGGTCAGTTTCACTGGTTAGTAGCCTGGTCAGGGTCGGTATTCAGAGAGAGCTAAACTGATTCTAGAGCTGTACCCGTGGGCAACGTCTACTTGGAGCTACGAAACGCACACACAGACTAGCGTCCGTTAACATGGAGACAGACAGGCGCAACAGTGGGTGGAGATGGGAGCAATGAGGTGGATGTCAGTTGCATGCAGGTAGGGAGAGGCAAGTTGGGCTTGAGAGGCTCAGAATGAGTGAGAGACGGGGGGTGAGTTGATGTAGTTGCTTGGATGGGGGATTCACTGACAACAGGTAGGCTGGCTTTGAGAGGGTCATACTAACGTGGGCCGTGTGGTAAAGAGACCGGGGCAAAGATGCTGTCGCAGTCTGGACGGAGGGAGAGGCAGGAGGAGAGAAAAGAGAGAAAAGGCCCTGAGAGGAGGAGAGACTGATGCGGATGGACCAATTTCATTTCGGACCACTGGACCTATCACCCATTAACCCATTAATGTATTCACTGTTCACAATTCTGAAAGGACTGCGGGTGTCATCACCCCCCCCACACACACGCCTTGTTACAACGGAGTTCTGAAAATGGGAAAGTTATTGGTATAATGTGAGTTACAGGGTAATGTCAAATGGGTTAGTATCTTTAGGACAAGAGGTTGTGTTCCTTTGGCTGTGCTCAGAACACAATACTGTAAATCAATTGGAATACTGGCATAATCCATGTCGGTGCCAAACATTTCATAGTGATAACACTCAATTGCACTCTGACTGGTCTTGCATGCATTCTTCCTTCCTTCCTTGGAGTAATCACTGATCTGAAATGACTGGATTGGATTGGTGAAAGCTAAGAAGTGGAACACTTTGCAATAGCTAATCACTTACCTTAGCTCAGTGATTTCTCCAAGAAGGGGAGGAAGGAAGCATTAAATTCAAACTCTCAAACTGTGTTTAACTCTCAAACACTTTCTCTATAAGCTCTAGCTGTGCTCCCACCCACTCAACCTCCCCTCCCTTCCTCCACGATCCCCACCCAAGCTGCTTCCCCGTCCGGCTCGAAGGACCACCTACTGGAGTGGAAGGGGCTGGAGGGGCCCTGGGGTGAGTCGAACACGCTGCCGATGTCCGTGGAGCTGGAGGCGGCCGAGGCCGGCGGCGGCGTGAGGGGCGTGCGCGGCGAGTTTGGCGCAGAGGCGGCACTCTCCATCTCGCTGTCAGGGATGCGGCTGTAGCTGATCTTGCGTGGCTCGTTCTGCAGTGGCGTCGGGTGGCGCATGGTGCCCGGGCGCACAGAGGACGGGCGCACGCCGGGCGACTTGAGCGGGCAGTTGTACTTTTTGGGCTGGAAGGAGAAAGGGAGAGAGATGGGAAGAAGAGAGGTGAAGGAGGGGTCAGGGCAACACTATAATGTCAAGGCTTCTCAACTGTAGACCTTCAGCCCTCAAGTGCTGCTTGTTCTTTTCTATCTGGTAGTTAATTGATAAATTAATGTCGGAAGATTGGGGAACTATCTGGTTAGTGTGTTACCTAAAGGTAAGTGCCAAAATATACACCAACATACATAAACCAACATAAATTGTCTTAATAGGGCGTTGGGCCACCACAAGCCTTCAGAAGAGCTTCAATACGCCGTAGCATAGATTCTACAAGTGTTTAGAACTTTATTGGAGGGATGTGACACCATTCTTCCACGAGAAATTCCATAATTTGCTGTTTTGTTGACGGTGACTCATGTGACACTTCAGAATCTACCACAAGTGTTCAATTGGGTGAGATCTGGTGGCTGACACACACTTTAAACCCTCTATGCACCTTTGAGACACCTCTTTCAATGTCACCAATCTCTTCTTCTAGCCATGGTAGCCAAAATGGGCAAATGGGATTTTTTATACATGACCCTAAGCATGATGGGATGTTAATTGCTTAATTAACTCAGGAATACCTGTGCGTTTCCTCAAGTGTTTCCTTTATTTTGGCAGTTACCTGTAAATGTTCTAGGTATCAATTCTGCTGACAAATTGTCAGTCTTTTTTCTACCTTAATAGCAGGGGCGTTGCGTCCATAGAGGGCGCTCGGACGCCGCCCCACCTGGCAGCAATGAGATAAAAATGTATTTACAAAAATGTATATAATGATAGAATATTGTAATAATATCAAGTTTGGGGATATAAATAGCTGCATTTAGATTACAAATCGAGTTTTCAAAAAGAAAATGTGCTGCTGTAATCGGCAGCGTAGTTCCAGCTTCTCAAGCCACCTCATTCAATGCAATTCAAAGCGATCCCTATACCCCTTGCGGAACCTAAAAAAAACAGAGCCAGAGGGCTGCCTCGCTTCTAGTCCTTAGAACATTTTACAAGCATTTCGCTACACCCGCAATAACATCTGCTAAACATGTGTATGTGACCAATACAATTTGATTATCATAGGATTTTAGCCGCTCTTACTGAACCTATCCAATATAACTCTGAACACCAGATGGCGACGATCTACAAAAACACTGGACTGTTGTCAGGTATGAAGTGAGCTCAGACACAGAAGATGACACTGTCAAACGAGCCATGACGTTAGCTAAAACTAAACGACAAGTTTTTGTCTGTTACTGTATTCCCATATGCTTGCGAGTCTAGAAAATAAGTTGAAGTTGAACATTTACAGTAGCCAACTCATTTCGTTTGGAAATGTGGACTTACGTAAGCGTTATTTGTCAGCTACTTACTGTCAGTTGGCAACGTATTGACAACAACCCCATTTGTTGGACATTTCACGAGACGCCACTGCTTAAGAGTATACATGGAGTATACATGCTTAAATGTGGCCTAGTCTGGTCCCAGTTGGTAGAGCATGGCAATTGCAATGTCAGGGTTGTAAGTTCGATTCCCACGGTAGCCCCCACTACTAAAAAGTATGCATTCACTACTGTAAGTCGCTCGGGGCAAGAGAGTCTGCTAAATGACTAAAATGTAAAAAATAAATAATAATAATAGTGGAGAAAAAGTATTTTTCATCTGAACTCATGAAGATCCAATGTCATTCTAACAAATGTTTGAAATACAACAACTGATCAAACTGCATAGGGAGTCCGAGAGAGGATAATCATGTGAACCGTAAGATCAGAGAGGAACAAGACACTTACAAATCGAGGCAACGACCGGGCATTCCGAGGCTCGATCTCTAGCGACTTGTTGAACAGATAGTCAGCAAACTCCTTCTCTGCCTTGTCCTCCATTGGATTGAGGTTTTCAAAGAACTTCTGTGATACACAAAGGAGAGGGAGTCGTCAGAAAGATGGAAAGAAAGATCCATCGTGAAATATACATTGCTGTCCTAATGACGATAGACAAGGGTGTGGGTGATTGGGGACAATTGGATGAATAACCAAATAGTACATGTCAGGAGCTGAGTGGCAGTAACTCTACTAAGTGGTGAATCCTACCTTCCACTTAGTCATGCACTGATGTCAATGAGACTAAAGTTGACGCTAGGGATCACCACTAAATGTATATCTAATCAAAAACTAATAGGTTGCTATGACTTGACAAACTGTCAACTGTACATGGTAACTGTAGAGCTGAAATTGTGAAAAGGAAACAGTCCAATAATGTTTTATATTACTTCCATGCGTTACTCATATTTACACCCATTCATATTCCATGTAACTAAATGGTGTTTGTGAAACATCAATGGGTCGGACCATGCTGAAAAGACGAATTATTACAATTTCTACAAAAAATGTTGACTACTCAGGCTGGCCATATAGTGGGAGCCGACTTCAACGGAACGTATGACATTGTTTACGCTCCTCACCCGGATATCGCTCTCCACCCGTAAGCAGTAGGGCTGGTTCTGGTACTGCTGGATCTCCCCGGTGATCTCGGCCACTTTCCGTCGCTTGCTGAAGTTGATCAGCTCCTTGCCATGCCTCTTCAGGAAGTCAGGGTTGCCTTCCTCCGTCTTCAGGATGTTCGTCAAGTAGATCCCTGAGGAGAGAGAAAGAAAAGACATGAGAGAGCAGAGCGATGATGTCCATGGACTGGCACCGGTTCATGGAATGTTGCTGGCCGGTCCCCGAGATGGTTAACCAACACTAGTTTTAATGTAAGTGGTGCTCCAAAGAAGAAAAACCCTAGCTTCGGATAGAACAGGACAGGATCAACTTCAAAGTTCCCGGGGGGAAAATTGTCTTAGACACACAGTACTGCCATATACAAAAAAAAAACAAAAAAAAAACTGTACATTATTTGTGAGTCCCTGACACAAAAGAGGGCATAGCTTCCTGGTCCCTGGTATCAAATAGGTTGAGAAAAACTAGAACATACCAAAGAAGGGGACACAGGGGGGGTTGATGGAGCGTAGTTTTGCCAGGTACTTCTTGTAGTGGTCCTCGCTCAGTTCGTGGGCTTCCTCCAGAATCTTCCGCTGTCGGCTTGGAATTTGCTGGAAAGGGGGCAGAAGTTCAGTCAAAACAAGTATATATATTTCGTCCTACAGATGCATAGAGACGTACTCATTTCAATACTCAAACACTAGGCACTTATTGACTCTGTGTTGTCTGTTCACACTGCTATGCTTTATCTTGGCCAGGTCGCAGTTGCAAATGAGAACTTGTTCTCAACTAGCCTACCTGGTTAAATAAAGGTGAAATAAAAATAAATTAAATTATTTGGTTCCGCAATTTTCATTGGATTCATGCAATGCCAGATACTGTGATAACACTGTCTTGGTATTATTTCCTAACACCACCACCAAAGAATCTTGTAGAAAGAACCCCTCCGGCCTTCCTCACCTCGAAGGTGTGGTCTAGCCGGTAGACAGGCGAAGAGTTCATGGCGCTGACCACCTCCAGCACGCCATTGAAGTTGTTGAGCTCCTGGAACACCTGCAGGATCTCGATGATACTGTATAGAACTCAACTACCCGGTCGCATTCACAGGTTGTATCACATTTTCACTTCATTTTCATTACAGTACAACGGTTTGATTTGTTTGATGGTAGCTAGCTACTTAGCTAGCTACATAGCCGTCTTTGTATCAAAGATAATTGTGTAGTCTAGAGCGATTTTTCTAGGTTCAGCCATCTATTGTCGTTCTTTTAACGCAACGTAACGTACACTGCTAGAGCCTGCTAGCCCCAATAGCACTGCAGAAACTATTACACTCAACGGCGACACTTGATTAGTTAACGCACCCACTGCCAGCTGACCTACTTCAGCAGTACTGTATCATTTTAATCATTTTAGTCAATAAGATTCTTGTACGTCTTAACTTTCTGAACATTCGAGGCGTGTAGTCCACTTGTCATTCCCATCTCCTTTGCAAAGCCTCTTCTGTAGCCTGTCAACTACGGTTTAGCTCTGCACAGACCATACAAACGCTCCTCGTGAACATTCCCAGCGCGCGACCCACGTGGAGAGGTCCTCCGGTAGCCTCTGGAACTGCCAATCTGCGCCACCACCGCTGCCCGCTCTTCCAGGTTCTCCGTCTCTACGATACACCTGGTGTAGAACATAGTACATAGAAAACAAATGCTATTTAAACCCAGGGGCCAGCGCTGTGTTCATTAGGCACCAAACGGACAACTGACAAACATGGAGGGACTACCTGGATTTGTCCAACAAGAAACACACATTTTTGTTTTGAATTGCAAAATGTTTTCTGCTGCAAGCCCTAATAAACATGACTCAGGTCAGCATAGTTCGGTCAATAACTTCCACAGCTGTTGTAAGGTAAGTGGGGGCAAGAAAATAAGCACCGGTACATTTTAATGCTCCCAAATGTGTTTAATTAGTAACATAATATTGACCTGTTTAGTCCTCATTTGGTAACATGGCGAGCTATTAAGTCAGTGTAAGGACACATTTCACTCAACCAATTCAGTTGTCCTTGAAAACTAATCAGGAAGTCTCTGGAAATATCAAGCCTGGTGTAAAATCAGACAGGGATTAGCATCTTATACACAAAGAACAGTCCCAAATGTTTCCTTCCTTTTTACCTTTAGAATCAAGATAGGGAGGATAGGAGTAATCACAGCTTTATTTAGGGTGAAATTCTGCCACCTACATAAAGCATTCATAACATCTTTATGCAAAGGACATGACTATACTGAACAAAAATATAAAGACGCAACATGCAACAATTTCAACTATTTTACTGAGTTACAGTTCCTATAAGGAAATCAGTCGATTGAAACAAATTCATTAGGCCCTAATCTATGGATATCACATGAGTGGGCACAGCCATGGTTGGGCCTGGGAAGCAAAGGCCCACCCACTTGGGAGCCAAGCTCACTGTCTGAGGAGCCAGGCACAGCCAATCAGAATGAGTTTTTCCCCACAAAAGGGCTTTATTATAGACAGAAATACTGCTCAGTTTTATCAGCTGTCCAGATGGCTGGTCTCAGACAATCCCGCAGGTGAAGAAGCCCTAATTTGGAGGGGCTTTCGTGGTTACACGTGGTCTGCGGTTGTGAGGCCGGTTGGACATACTGACAAATTCTATAAAATGTCATTGGACATTATGTTATGGTCAAGCCTGCCAATTGCATGCTCCCTCAATACTTGAGACATCTGTGGCATTGTGTGACGAAACTGTATGTTTTAGAGTGGCCTATTGTCCCCAGCACAAGGTGCACCTGTGTAATGATCATGCTGTTTAATCAGCTCCTTGATATGCTACACCTGTCAGGTGGATGGATTATCTAGGCAAAGGAGAAATGCTCATTAACCGGGATGTAAACTCATTAGTGCACAAACTCTGAGAAGAAATAAGCTTTTTGTGCTTATGGAACATTTCTGGGATCTTTTATTTCAGCTTATGATGGGACCAACACTATACTTGTTTATATTTTTGTTCAGTATACATTGAGCTACATAATTTACTTTATCATGCCACAAATTCATCATAGAAAATGCTTGGTCAACACTGCAAGTGTAAGGAGTATCATGGTCACATTTCACATGAGGACCGCTTCTTTGTGCTGCCAAAAAACAAAATTGGCGCTCTTACTTTTCGAACCACAACGTGAGGTTGGTGGTGTGGCGGATCATGCGCAGAAGGTTGGGAGAGTTCAGCTCCTTGTCCTCCTTCGTCCACACGCTGCCCACCAGCTCTGATGGCTGCACCGCCCTGTAGATATAGGTCAGAGAGAGGTCAATAATTCTCCAAACCAAAGTTCTAGGAGGAGATTACCATATACCCTAACTATTCTATGCCATTATCCAAAGCGACTTACAAAAAAATGTATGCAGGCACTATACTGTATGTTTATGTGATCCCAGCAGGAATTGAAGCCTCACCATGTGAGCCACAGAGGACCACCGTTATTAGTTAAATGACAAATTTTAAAAAATCTGTCAGTGGTCAGGTGCAAACTTCTACCGATTCCAGTCTTGGCAGCAAAAGGAGCTTTCTGTGCCAGCATTGCGGTAAGATTTTCAGACAATACCGGCGACCATTTTTGGGTCACCGAGCCGAAGTGTTGTGATCTCGTCGTAGGAAATGGAGTAGGGTGAATATGTGAATGTTTTTATTTGAACTTTATTTTAACAGGTAGTCTGCACTGAGACCAGGGGCCTCTTTTCCAGGGGGGCCCTGTGTACACAATACACATCAATATACACATTTAAAACTACATACACACACATATATATATATATATATATATATATATATATATATATATACACATATATATATATATACATACATATATATATTCTTAAATATGCAAAACGCAAATAAACAATCATAAACGGTTACATTTCTACTAGGTTTTCAATCAACATCCGAGCAGCACCAGAACATCCAGTTTTAATGAGATCTGTAAATTGTTCCAGCAGAGGGATGCATTAAAACTAAAAGCGGATTTACCTAATTCGGTGGAGACCCGAGGAACCTTAAGAGTTAACCAACCCTGTGAATGCGTTTTGTAACTCATGTTTTTATCCTTCAACAACAAAGTTAGGTAAATCAGATGCTTGTATAGTAAACAAATAGGGAGTAATGAAGTGACCTACGGGGCATTAATGAGGACCAGCTCCATGGACATTTCAATTGATATTCTTACAGTACATACATTGAGTTTCCCATAGATGCTGATCTTGGGTCAGTTTTGAATTTTCCCCACTAACGGTTACAGTTAATATAGGGAGAGAGGAAGCTGATCATAGATCTGCACCTAGGGGAAACTTCACCCCGGAGCGTGGGAAAGAGGTGAGGGGATAACCTTGGGTACGGCCCACCCGAGCTGTTCCCACAGGCCCAGCGACGTCAGAGGGGGAAGTGTGTCCCTGCGTCCCCTCTCTGGTGCTGCACGTTCGTGTGTGTGTAAGTATATGTGAGAAGAAGTGTGCGCATGTGTCCTCTATTGTACTAAACAACTTTAATCTGACAAAATGGGAAAACATAGAAACACATTCAGACAAGAGTTGGATCCAAAGTGAAGACTGCATCAAGTGAAACGAATCATGAACTCAATTTTATTCACTAGGGAAAAAATGGATCACTTAGCCATAAGAATATCAATTGAAATGTCCATGAAGGAGTATCTTCCAATGTAAACAACCGCTTAGGAGGATTTGGGTGCAACTGCAAAGATATGAATCCCGAAAGAACATCCCAAACTACAGTTTGTTTTTTAAAGTCCTATAACCACTGAGAACTTTCTAATTACATGAAATGATATAACAAAATTGATAACAAATAATTACCGGGTATTTAGGGGACTAAATAAAGTGGAACACCTCCACCCTTCACACCCCAACTGGTATTAAGGCAACAAATACAGCACGTGTGCCCCGTTTCAGGAAGCTAGGCGTATGTCGCACGTCACTACTTCACAGGAGAGCCATTTGAACGTCTTTTACTTTTTATCAAAATGTGTTTTTGGGCAGAAATACCTTCTGGAACATATGAACGTTCATGTGCCTTAATAGAAAATGTATATTCCATCTGTAAATACAAATTAAATTGTTAAAATTACAAGTCTAGTTGGTTTAGCCACGGAATAAGCCAGGAACCTTCTCGCTAGCCATGATTGGCTGAGATGGGTGGGCTGGACATGCCGGGAGATGAGTTTGGTTTGGTCTGCCATGTAGCAGGCTTCGGTCTATAATGTGAACTCTTTAGTATGTATTGATAGTCCTTTCTACCGCGCCGTATTTTGAAAGTTTTAACATTAGCCATTGAGAACTATAAAAGTTTTGCTACTTTTCTCAACAACATTGATGCCCTGAATTTAGCAGGCGCTATCGACAGATCAGTTGGAAAAAGTTGTGATGGGCTACTTCTGCACACGCCACGGTCAGTGTGAACCGGAGTGACTTAACACAAAGCTGGCCAAAAAAAGATGTAGCTACAAATAAAACAGAGTTAAATGGTTCCAGTCTGCTGTGAAGATTTCATCCATGTAAGAGTCATTTTCAGATATTATAAGTTTCTAATTTTGTCAGAAAGTCATTTTTCATTGCAAGTTAAAGCGTACTGTTAGCTAGCTAGCGAATGTTAGCTTGCTGATGTTACGTGTATGATCTGTAGTAATAATTATTTGAATCAGAAAACGATTTACATTGCTAGTTATAGCTTAATGTTAGCTCGCTACCTAGCCATCTGTTGTACTTTACGGCCATCTGTTGTATTTCATGAACATGTGTACGTCTAGACAATAGTGGCCCATGCACTTAGCTAGATGTGGCTGGGGGGTGGATATGGCATTTCTTTCACATGGCCTATCAATTTAGGCAAGTGTGTCTGGGTAAGCATCATCTAATAAATGATCAAATATTGACACTATGTTTTTATCTGGACACTTCGTTTTTTATATTACTTGCAAATATGCAAGTAACAATTTCACAGTACCATTTACACCTTCTGTATCCTCTACATGTGACAAATAAACTTGGATTTTATTTGATATAGTGTGTGTTTACCAGAGATGGTAAAGAAAAACATGGCCTGCACCAAGCCAAATTAGGATATTGGACAAGATGAAGTGTATTTTTTCCTGGAGCTTTTACTTATTGTAGGCTACTACTTTTAGCACTTTTAGTCTTGAAATCCTTTGTTGTTTACGACACTTCTCACTCGGTTTAGCACATGGCCTCAAATGTGCATCCTTAGATGGGTTGGGCTAAGGCTTAAGAGGGTGTGAACAATGCTGAATGGGTGTAGACAAAGAAGAGCTCTCAAAGTAGGTGTACCAAAACATTCAAGGGCCATTTTCTCAAAAGTGGGATTACAAGTTTATCAAATTTCAAAGCAGAATTACTTTCTCAATGTTCCTCAACTGGAGTGTACGATATCCACATTTCTAGCTCGGAGTCTGTACTTTTATCCAATGTAAAAGACACCATTTCAAATTTTGCTACATAGGACAGAATCCAGGTGGTGGGTCACATTTTTGCTCTAGGACAACACTTACACAGCTGATCCAAGTAATCAAGCCAGTGGCAAATTGAGGTGCCTTAGTACTGGACAGGAACAAAAAGGAATGGGAGTTAAAAAAAACACTGGTGTGGACGGCCATACGGTCCTGTAGGCCTACCTGTAGAAGTCGGATTCGAGCAGTGTGAGCTGCCGGGCGATCTCAATTGGGTGGAGGGTCATGAGGTCAAACTGGTCTGTCTGGCCCGGCTTACTGAGGTGCCACTCGATGGGTGGCGGCGAGGTCTCGAAGGTGATGTTGTGGCTGGGCCCGTTGGCCTGTGCCTGCTTCTTCCTCTGGATGATCTTGGTGATGGACTCCACCCACTTCTTCATGGCCTTGCCTGGGAGGGGTCACAGAGAGGGAGATTGTCACTCGGAGAAGAGAAATGAAGGAGCAGAGAAAAAATACACTAAATTAGAAGAAAATAGAATATAAGAGACGGGAGAGGAAAAGAAGAAAGAGGAGAAAATGCAAGACAAAAAGAGAGGATATGCAACAGGAGGAGAAGAGAAAGTCCTTGCCCCCATCTACACATACCTCGCACCAATGCAATGAACTCCTCCAGACGCTTCAGTAACTGGCAGTCCCGCTCAAAGTCATAGAAGTGGTGCTCCACCCAGTGGCGACATACATTCAGTACTCTGCAGGAAGAGAGGGTAGGTCATAACCTGAAGTGAAGCCTGAGTATTGTTGTCCATTAGTTTACTCCAATTAGGGGAGGGGTGGCAGGGTTAGTGGAAAATAATAAAGTAGTGAAATATTTGCATTAAAAAATTATATATATTTTCAAAAAAATATTTACAATGCATTCGGAAAGTATTCAAACCCCTCGACTTTGTCCACAATTGTTTTTCACAGCAAAAACAGGTTTTTAGAAATGTTTGCACATTTATAAAAAATTGTAAACAAAAATATAACATTTACATAAGAATTCAGACCCTTTACTCAGTACTTTCTTGAATTATTTTTGGCAGCAATTACAGCCTCGAAACTTCTTGGGTATGATGCTACAAGCTTGGGACACCTGTATTTTGGGAGTTTCTCACATTCTTCTCTGCAGATCCTCTCAAGCTCTGTCAGGTTGGATGGGGAGCGTCACTGCACAGCTATTGTCAAGTATCTCCAGAGATCTTCGATCGGGTTCAAGTCTGGTCTCTGGCTGGGCCACTCAAGGACATTCAGAGACTTCAGAAACCACTCCTGTGTTGTCTTGGCTGTGTGCTTTGGGTCGTTGGCCTGTTGGAAGGTGAACCTTCACAGTAGTCTGAGGTCCTGAGCACTCTGGAGCAGGTTTTCATCAAGGATGGTCTGAGTCCTTCATGGTCTGAGAGGGCTGTCATGTGCCTTTTACTGAGGAGTGTCTTTCACCTGGCCACTCTACCATAAATGCCTGATTGGTGGAGTGCTGCAGAGATGGTTGTCCTTCTGGAAGGAGCGTTGTCAGAGTGACCATCAAGTTCTTGGTCACCTCCCCGACCAAGGCCCTTCTCCCCAGATTGCTCAGTTTGGCCAGGCAGCCAGCTCTAAGAAGAGAATGATGGAGGCTACTGTGTTCTTGGGGACCTTCAATGCTGCAGACATTTTTTAGTAACCTTCCCCAAATCTGTGCCTCGACACAATCCTGTCTCTTAGCTCTACAGACAATTATTTCGACCTCATGGCTTGGTTTTTGCTCTGACATTTACTGTCAACTGTGGGACCTTATATAGACAAGTGTGTGCCTTTCAAAATCATGTCCAATCAATTGAATTTACCACAAGTGGACTTAAATCAAGTTGTAGAAACATCTCAAGGATGATCAATGGAAACATGGTGCACCTGAGCACAATCTGGATGTCATAAGGTGAATGCACCAATTTGTAAGTCGCTCTGGATAAGAGCGTCTGCTAAATGACTTAAATGTAATGTAAATGTAATTTCATGTCTCATAGCAAAGGCTATGAATACTTGTGTAAATAAGGCATCTGTTTGTTATTATTTTTAAATACATTTGCAAAAAAAAATGGACTGTTTACGCTTTGTCATTATGGGGTTTCGTGTAAATTGATGAGGATAAAAAAGGCTGTAATGAATAAGGCTGTAATGTAACACAATGTGGAAAAGGGGAAGGGGTCTGAATACTTTCCGAATGCACTGTATATAAAAAAAGAGAAAAAAAGTGCATGCTTCTGTTTCAACCGAGCATTGAAACAGTTTGAAACCTTTCTCTGCTAATCAGGACAGAGTACCCTCCATGTGGCACCATAAGGATCACAAGAAAACCAGGATGTTTTGTTGACCCCTAGGTCATGTTCATTAGGCACCAAAATGAAAAACAGACAGGGGCTACCTCAACTTTTTTGCTGTCACATGTTCTGTTACAGTCCCTAATGAACACATCCTCTGGAATTAGGTATGGTAAATTGGGAGGTGTGGAGAGGTACCGGAGTTGGACTGGCTGGACAAACTCCTTGCGAAATCGTTTGAGTTCGGCGCTGAGAGGTTGGTCTCCGTTCTCTATGGCCATCTGGTCTGCCTCTGTGGGCTTTGGCTCTGGGATTTCAAACCTGGAAGGTTCCGGAAAACAAAATCACAACCGAGAAGACACAGTAGTGTGGAATCTGGGAGACACCTTTAAACCAGACAGTAGATGGTGATTGCTATACACTAGATGGCAACAATAAAGATTGGTATAATTCAAAATGTTTGAAGGTATGTTTCTACCAGGGCTGACGCCATTTAGTTAACTGTTTCATTGTTTGGTCGATAGGCTGCTGGTCAGCCGGGATTTTTTGAGCGGAGCAGTCGCGAATATATATATATTTTTCATGGCATACAAGACACCTGTCTGATTCACGCATGCCTTAGTGGAATATGCAGAGGCCGCGGCGATCCAAGAAGGGGAGTGTGGCTAAGATGCACAATGTCTCTTTCCTGACATTTCGCGCGCAATCCCCCATGACATAGATCATCAGCAGAGTAGTACATTTACAGTTAATTCTCAATTTCTAATCTATAATGTTTGTTTGGTTACAGTCATTTCTGTTAATGGATTCAATATATCATTATTACAGATGTTTACCGTTCTCATCGTCGGAGGGGACAAGTTGTTTTGTTTGCAGAGCTCACAACCTATCCTACATGTGAGAAAAAATGTCTGATTGTCTTAACTCACCTTTATTTAACTAGGCAAGTCAGTTAAGAACAAATTCGTATTTACAATGACGGCCTACCTCAGCCAAAACCGGGCCAATTGTGCGCCGCCCTATGGGACTCCCAATCACAGCCGGATGTGATGCAGCCTGGATTCGAACACAGGGACTGCAGTGACTGACGCCTCTTGCACCGAGATGCAGTGCCTTAGACCACTGCGACTCTCTAGTTGTGGAGCTTCTCAAGGTTATTTATTCTTCACCTCAAACAGCGAGTAAAGGTGTGTTTTTATTGATAATGACAATGGTTCCTCAACATATTTGAAAAATATTTCCAGCTCTCTCCCTTTCGATCGAATCCCTCAGCATGAAAGGGAAAAATGTAATGTTCTGATCCAGTGCAAACATCATAAAATGCCTAATTACTTCTGATCGCTTGCACAAATAGCTTACAGCTGTGTGTCTGTCCCAAGTTCACTGGCGCAAGAAACTCTGAGGGCCCAGAATAATTTATAAAATGTTGCAAGTTTGCTAGCGCGAGCATCGGGCCCGGATCCAGTTAATAGCCTAGTATAGGTATTCCCAAACTGGGGTACGCAATGCCATCGGGGGTATGCAAAATAAAAATGTGATATACATTTCAAAAAAAAAATATATATATTCATATATGTATTTTCAAACAGCCCAACGGGGCTATATATTTAGGTGAACTTTTTATTTTGCCCGAGAAGCCTCGTTTCACTGCCAAAAATAAAATTAAACCATCTAGGTGTTCAGCAAAATAACAACACAATGTCAAATACAGGTATCCAAGTCAAATAATTAACATACAATCACATTAACCGTTACTCTCTCGCGGGAATTCCACTAACAGTGCGTATGTAGCCAAACGTAGCTGCTGCTCATGTTGGTATCTGTACTGATGGCGCAAGCCAAGACAGGGAGACATAGTGGGGTGGTAAAGCTCGTGCAAGCATTTGCTCCTGAAACCACTTGGGTACACTGCAGCATCCACCCAGAGGCTCTTGCTGCCAAGGGAATGCCTGACAGCTGGAAAGACGTGTTGGATACTGCAGGGAAAATGGTTACCATTGTTAAAGCAAGGCTCCTGAACTCTCGTGTTTTTTCTGCACTATGCAATGGATATGGGCAGCGACCATGTAATGCCTTTACAACATACAGAAGTGTGCTGGTTATCAAGGGACAAAGTTGACACTTTTTAAAAATTGACGAGCTTAAAGTTCTTTACTGACCACAATTGTCACTTGTCTGACCGCTTGCACGATGACGAGTTTCTCACACGACTGGCCTCTATGGGTGATGTTTTTTTCCACCTGAATGATCTGAATCTTGGATTACAGGGACAATCCGCAACTATATTCAATGTGCGGGACAAAATTGAGGTTATGATAATGATGTTGGAGCTTCTCTGTGTGCATTAACAAGGACAACACACAGGTCTTTCCATCACTATATGCTTTTTTTGAGTGCAAATGAACTCAAGCTTACGGACAATTTAACATGTGATATAGAGAAGCACCTGAGTGAGTTGAGTGCGCAATTACGCAGGTACTTTCCCGAAACGGATGACTAACAACTGGATTCGTTATCCCATTCATGCCCTGCCTCTAGTCCACTTACTGATATCTGAACAAGAGAGCCTCATTAAAATTGCAACAAGCAGTTCTGTGAAAATGTTACTTAAATCAGAAGCCACTGCAAGATTTCTTGATTGGGCTGTGCTCAGAGCGTCCTGTCTTGGCAAATCTCGCTGGCAAGACACTGACGCCCTTTGCAACCACGTACCTATGTCAGAGTGGATTCTCGGCCCTCACTAGCATGAAAACTAAATACAGGCACAGACTGAGTGGAGAATTATTTAAGACAGACTCTCCAATACAACCAAACATTGCAGAGATATGTGCATCCTTTCAAGCACACCCTACTCATTAACCTGTGGTGAGTTATTCACAATTTTCAATGAACAAATAAGGTTTTATATGTAATATGATTAAATAAAGATGATTGATTATTATTATTATATTATTTGTGCCATGGCCCTATAAAAGCTCTTTGCCACTCATTCTAAATGTATTGTATAGTGTGTGTGGCAGGCTTACAATGATGGCAAAAACAACCTTTGAGAGTGCGCTGACCCTGGTGCTCGAGGGGGCAGGCAGCTGGAGGTTAAATGTTTGAAGGGGTACGGGACTATAAAAAGTTTGGAAACTACTGGCCTGGTTGATACAATGTTTCAAGTTCGATACAGACCGGCCATACGTAGCCAATGTGATTTATAGGATATACATTTTCTTATATCAGGATATTTTCTACCTGCAGGCAGCAATGTTATTATTTGTTGGCTTTATGTAGGCTATTTTTTTTACAGAGTTGGCAATGGCAATAGAAGTTACTTTTAGATTGGTTTAAAATTAATTTAGATAGAACTTAGATGAACCACATGGCAAACATTTTGAAATATGAAGACTTTATTATAAATTAAATGAAACCATTTTGATAATTGATCATCCTAACTTGCACGCAGAACGGTAGAAATGATAACATAAATTGGCACTCCAAATGGAAAAGGTCGCCGACCCCTGCTGTAGCCTATTATCTGCAAAGGCCAGCAGCAGAGGGAGGAGGGCGGCACAGGTTTTTTTTCTTTGAGTGATTTGTGCGTCTCAATTATTTGATCAAACAGTGTACTTAAAGCATCAGACAAGCTACATATAGTTGATTTTATTAAAAAAGGAAAAATCAGTTTAAAATATGGAAAAATACACGTTTAAAAATGTCGACCGAAACAGAGGATTTTTTAGTCAGGGACAGCCCTAGTTTCTATAAATGTATATAGGAATATATTGTCCATGATAAATACATCTCTGTCTTTGTTCTAACAAAGGTCAGAGTTAACGAGCACGGACAAATAATCTTGTTGACTGAAAACATTTTCCGAAGTGAAAGGCAATGTATCTGATGTTGAAAAATATGATACAATATTAGACAAAGGCGGTTCTTCATAGAATAATAACAGTGGAGCCCAAATCGTAGAATGGCATCAACATTCTCACCTCTCCATAAGAAGACCCAGCAGCTCCTGAGGTTTGCAGAAGGACCTGTAGGTTGTTAGAAATGTTCGGACAAAATTTGGATCTGCAAGAAGGAAAAACAATGGGATTGTCAGCCATTTTGTTAATCATTCCCAGCAGCTTGCAAGTATCTATTTTTCTTTCATGACTTTCAGTGATCCCGATTTAAATTTGCTACTGTTTGCCGGCTAGATATCTTATAACTATTCAGTTAATAGTCTAAGATATGCTAACCAATGTCATGCGTATTATTAGGCACAAAACAGAAAAAAACGGACTGAAACATGGTCGACATCTCGACTTGTCCAATAAGAAAAATGTCAAACATTCCCAAGTGAACATGACCCAGGTCTGTGTGTATATTAGCAGTGCGGATGCTGTGGTTATGCGGGCCTTGGGAGTGTGAGCTACAGGGCACCTAGCAAGGGCTAGATCTTCTGCAGTCCAAACAGGATCGTTAGCTCGTGGTTCACATGATGGATCTGTCCAAGCCCTTTCGCCGGGCCTGGCGGGCAGTGGGGGGAACAATAGCTGCCTCAGTGTGGATTTACAAACAATCGGCCTGGAACCATTTCAGCCAGGAAACAGACGCTGCTCTGACGCACGCAACTGCCACTCCACCACACACACGCTTAAAAATAGATTAGCCGCCTGCCCTTCCCACCACCGACATACACACTGCAGTGTTTCTCCTAGGCTTTGGCCACACATACAAGTATACTGTAGGACAAGTCAACAACATTACTTGGGTATTACTCAACAGAATACGAATATAAAAAGTTAGTTTTTCACTGGGCAGTTACTTTAATGTTAACTTCCTGCAATTTTACACATTTTTTGCCTTGTGTTCTTATGCTATCGGAGTGACTCAAACTTAAAAACAAAATACATTTTAGATTCTCACTGACAGTTTAGTTTTTATTCTGGTGGTTGTTGGTTCTCAAAGAAGATATTATTAAAAACAATACAGCTCCATGGTCTTTTCTACATATGTTATATCTGGATTTAATCATTCAAGTTTACACTGAACACGTTTTACCATCCCAAACCTTTTTTGTAACTTATTTCTCACACACACACATGTAAAAAGTGTGGACCCCTACTCATTCAAGGGTTTTTCTTTATTTTTACTATATTGTAGAATAGTGAAGACATCAAAACAATGAAATAACATATGGAATCATGTTGTAACCAAAAAAAAGTGTTAAATCAAAATATATTTTATGAGTTTCTTCAAAGTAGCCACCCTTTGCCTTGACGACAGCTTTGCACACTCTTGGCATTCTCTCAACCAGCTTCATGAGGTAGTCACCTGGAATGCATTTCAACTAACAGGTGTTCCTTGTTAAAAGTTTCCTTGTGACAAAGTAGGGGTGGTATACAGAAGATAGCTCTATTTGGTAAAATGCAGAATCAAATCAAACTTTGTCACATGCGCCGAAAACAACAAGTGGAGACTATCGTGAAATGCTTACGTACAAGCCCATAATTAACCAACAGTGCAGTTCAAGAAGAGTTTAGTTAATTTGGTAAACATTTTCTTAAAAAAGAAATAAAGTAACACAATAACAAGGCTATAAATACAGGGGGTGCCAGTACCGAGTCAGTGTGCGGGAGTACAAGTTAGTTGAGGTAATTTGTCAAATACGTAGCCAAATACATTTAAACTCAGTTTCACAATTCCTGACATGTCATCCTAGTAAAAATTCCCTGTCTTAGGATCACCACTTTATTTTAATAATGTGAAATGTCAGAATAATAGCAGAGAGAATGATTTATTTCAGATTTGATTTCTTTCATCACATTCCCAGTGGGTCAGAAGTTCACGTACACTCAATTAGTATTTGGTAGCATTGCCTTTAAATTGTTAAACTGGGCTAAAATGTTTCAGGTAGCCTTCCACAAGCCTCTCACAATAAATTGGGTGAATTTTGGCCCATTCCTCCTGACAGAGCTGCTGTAACTGAGTCGGGTTTGTAGGCCTCGTTCGCACACATTTTTTCAGTTCTGCCCACAAAATGTTCTATAGAATTGAGGTCAGGGCTTTGTGATGGTCACTCCAATACTTTGACTTTGTTGTTCTTAAGCCAATTTGCCACAACTTTGAAAGTGTGCTTGGGGTCATTGTCCATTTGGAAGACCCATTTGCGACCAAGCTTTAACTTCCTGACTGATGTCTTGAGATGTTGCTTCAATATATCCACATAATTTTCCTTCCCTCATGATGCCATCTATTTTGTGAAGTACACCAGTCCCTCCTGCAGCAAAGCACCCCCACAACATGCTTCCACCCCCGTGCTTCACGGTTGGGATGGCGTAATTTGGCTTGCAAGCCTCCCCTTTTTCTTCCAAACTTAATGGACATTATGGTCAAACTATTCTATATTTGTTTCATCAGACCAGAGGACAGTTCTCCAAAAAGTACCATCTTTGTCCCCATGTGCAGTTGCAAACCGTAGTCTGGCTTTTTTATGGCGGTTTTGGAGCAGTGGCTTCTTCCTTGAAGAGCGGCCATTCAGGTTATGTAGATATAGATCTCGTTTTACTTTTTGTAACCGTTTCCTCCAGCATCTTCACAAGCTCTTTTGCTGTTGTTCTGGGATTGATTTGCACTTTTCACATCAAAGTACGTTCATCTCTAGGAGACGGCTGTGTGGTCCCATGGTGTTTATACTTGCGTACTATTGTTTGTACAGATGGACGTGGTACCTTCAGGCATTTGGAAATTGCTTCCAAGAATGAACCAGACTTGTGGAGGTCTACACAAGACTTGTGGGGCTGATGTTAATGGGGGCCTGTTCGGCCCGCCTTTTCCTGTAGTCCACAACCAGCTCCATTGAGTTGCTCACATTGAGGGAGAGGTTGTTGTCTTGGTACCACAATGCCAGGTCTCTGACCTCCTGACCTCCATATAGGTTGTGTCATCATTGTCGGTGATCAGGCCTACCACTGTTTTGGAGTTGTGTTTGTCCACACAGTAGTGGGTGAACAGTGAGTACAGGAGGGGACTAAGTACACACCCCTGAGGGGCCCCAGTGTTGAGGATCAGAGAGGCAGATGTGTTGTTGACACCTTTACAACCTGGGGTTGCCCGTCAAAGTCCAGGATCCAGTCCTTAGCTTAGTGATGAGCTTTGTGGGCATTATGTTGTTGAATGCTGAGCTGTAGACAACGAACAGCATTCTGACATAGGTGTTCCTTATGTCCAGGTGGGAAAGGGCAGTGTGGAGTGCGATTAAGATTGCGTCATCTGTGGATCTGTCGGCTGCCGAGAGCGTTATCACACAGATCCATAACAGCTGGTGCTCTCGTGCACGCTTCAGTGTTGCTTGCCTTGAAGAGAGTATAAAAGGCATTTAGCTCGTCTGGTAGGCTCGCGTGTCTGGGTTTCCCTTTGTAGTCCGAAATAGTTTTCAAGCCCTGTCACGTCCGACGAGCATCAGAGACGGTGTAGTAGGATTCAATCTTAATGCTGTATTGACGCTTTGCTTGTTTGATGGGTCGTCTGAGGGCATAGCGGGATTTCTTGTAAGTGTCCGGATTAGTGTGCCGCTCCTTGAAAGTGGCAGCTCTAGCCTTTAGCTCGATGCGGATGTTGCCTGTAATCCATGGCTTCTGGTTGGTATATGTACGTACGGTCACTGTGCGGATGACGTCGTCGATGCACTTATTGATGAAGCCAATGACTTGAGGTGGTATACTCCTCAATGCCATTGGATGAATCCCAAAACATATTCCAGTCTGTGCTAGCAAAACAACCCTGTAGCGTAGCATCCGGGTCATCTGACCACTTCCGTATTGAGCGAGTCACTGGTACTTCCTGCGGTACTCCCCGCTTTAGTTTTTGCTTGTAAGCAGCAATCAAAAGGATATAATCATGGTCAGATTTGCCCAATGGAGGGCGGGGGAGAGCTTTGTTTGCATCTGTGTGTGTGGAGTAAAGGTGGTCCAGAGTTTTTTCCCCCTCTGGTAGCACATGTGACATGCTGGTAAAAATCTGGTGAAACTGATTTACGTTTGACTGCATTAAAGTCCCTGGCTACCAGGAGCGCCAATTCTGGATGAACATTTTCTTGTTTGCTTATGGCCTTATAGAGTTGGATGAGTGAGGTCTTAGTGCCAGCATCGGTCTGTGGTGGTAAATAGACAGCTACAAATAATATAGATGAGAACTCTCTTGGTAGATAGAGTACCTTATGATAAGCTGTAGACCACACTATCTCAGGCGAGCAATACGTTGAGACTTCTTTAATATTAGACATCGCGCACCAATTCCATACCATGAACAGCTCAAATAAGCAAAGAGAAACAACAGTCCATTACTTTAAGACAAAGGTCAGTCAATATGGAACATTTCAAGAACTTTGAAAGTTTCTTCAAGTGCAGTCGCAAAAAACATCAAGCGCTATGATGAAACTGGTTCTCATGAAGACCGCCACAGGAAAGGAAGACCTCTGCTGCAGAGGATAAGTTCATTGAAGATAACTGTACCTCAGATTGCAGCAGAAATAAATGCTTCAGAGTTCAAGTAACTGACAAACATTAATTGTTCAGAGGAGACTACGTGAAATCAGGTGTTCATGGTCAAATTGCTGCAAAGAAACCACTACTAAAAGGACACCAGTAATAAGAAGAGACTTGCAGCATTAAAGAGATTCTGCAGCATTAAACCATACCATCTGGTTTGCGCTTAGTGGGACGATGATTTGTTTTTCAACAGGACAATGACCCAAAACACCTCCAGGTTGTGTAAGGGCTATTTGACCAAGGAGAGTGATGGAGTGCTGCATCAGATTTTTTTTATTTCACCTTTATTTAACCAGGTAGGCAAGTTCAGAACAAGTTCTCATTTACAATTGCGACCTGGCCAAGATTTTGATTTATTTTATTTCACCTTTATTTAACCAGGTAGGCAAGTTCAGAACAAGTTCTCATTTACAATTGCGACCTGGCCAAGATAAAGCAAAGCAGTTCGACAGATACAACGACACAGAGTTACACATGGAGTAAAACAAACATACAGTCAATAATACAGTATAAACAAGTCTATATACAATGTGAGCAAATGAGGTGAGAAGGGAGGTAAAGGCAAAAAAGGCCATTTTGGCAAAGTAAATACAATATAGCAAGTAAAAAACTTGAATGGTAGTTTTGCAATGGAAGAATGTGCAAAGTAGAAATAAAAATAATGGGGTGCAAAGGAGCAAAATAAATAAATAAATTAAATACAGTTGGGAAAGAGGTAGTTGATTGGGCTAAATTATAGGTGGGCTATGTACAGGTGCAGTAATCTGTGAGCTGCTCTGACATTTGGTGCTTAAAGCTAGTGAGGGAGATAAGTGTTTCCAGTTTCAGAGATTTTTGTAGTTCGTTCCTGTCATTGGCAGCAGAGAACTGGAAGGAGAGGCGGCCAAAGAAAGAATTGGTTTTGGGGGTGACTAGCGAGATATACAAATCAAATCACATTTTATTTGTCACATACACATGGTTAGCAGATGTTAAATGCGAGTGTAGCGAAATGCTTGTGCTTCTAGTTCCGACAATGCAGTGATAACCAACAAGTAATCTAACTAACAATTCCAAAACTACTGTCTTATACACAGTGTAAGGGGATAAGGAATATGTACATAAGGATATATGAATGAGTGATGGAGCGTGTGCTACAGGTGGGAGATGCTATGGTGACCAGCGAGCTGAGATAAGGGGGGACTTTACCTAGCAGGGTCTTGTAGATGACATGGAGCCAGTGGGTTTGGAGACGAGTATGAAGCGAGGGCCAGCCAACGAGAGCGTACAGGTCGCAATGATGGGTAGTATATGGGGCTTTGATGACAAAGGATTGCACAGTGATAGACTGCATCCAATTTGTTGAGTAGGGTATTGGAGGCTATTTTGTAAATGACATCGCCAAAGTCGAGGATTGGTAGGATGGTCAGTTTTACAAGGGTATGTTTGGCAGCATGAGTGAAGGATGCTTTGTTGCGAAATAGGAAGCCAATTCTAGATTTAACTTTGGATTGGAGATGTTTGATATGGGTCTGGAAGGAGAGTTTACAGTCTAACCAGACACCTAGGTATTTGAAGTTACCAACATATTCTAAGTCAGAACCGTCCAGAGTAGTGATGTTGGACGGGCGGGCAGGTGCAGGCAGCGATCGGTTGAAGAGCATGCATTTAGTTTTACTTGTATTTAAGAGCAATTGGAAGGAGAGTTGTATGGCATTGAAACTCGTCTGGAGGGTTGTTAACACAGTGTCCAAAGAAGGGCCAGAAGTATACAGAATGGTGTCGTCTGCGTAGAGGTGGATCAGAGACTCACCAGCAGCAAGAGCGATATCATTGATGTATACAGAGAAGAGAGTCGGTCCAAGAATTGAACCCTGTGGCACCCCCATAGAGATTGCCAGAGGCCAGGACAACAGGCCCTCCAATTTGACACACTGAACTCTATCAGAGAAGTAGTTGGTGAACTAGGCGAGGCAATCATTTGAGAAATCAAGGCTGTCGAGTCTGCCGATGGGGATGTGGTGATTGACAGAGTCGAAAGCCTTGGCCAGGTCAATTAATACGGCTGCACAGTATTGTTTCTTATCGATGGCGGTTAAGATATCGTTTCAAATCAAATCAAATTTTATTTGTCACATACACATGGTTAGCAGATGTTAATGCGAGTGTAGCGAAATGCTTGTGCTTCTAGTTCCGACAATGCAGTGATAACCAACAAGTAATCTAACTAACAATTCCAAAACTACTGTCTTATACACAGTGTAAGGGGATAAGGAATATGTACATAAGGATATATGAATGAGTGATGGTACAGAGCAGCATACAGTAGATGGTATCGAGGCTCCCTGCCTGTGCCATTAAACCCCTTCAACTCATCCAGAACGCCGCAGCCCGTCTGGTGTTCAACCTTCCCAAGTTCTCTCACGTCACCCCTCTCCTCCGTTCTCTCCACTGGCTTCCAGTTGAAGCTCGCATCCGCTACAAGACCATGGTGCTTGCCTACGGAGCTGTGAGGGGAACGGCACCTCAGTACCTCCAGGCTCTGATCAGGCCCTACACCCAAACAAGGGCACTGCGTTCATCCACCTCTGGCCTGCTCGCCTCCCTACCACTGAGGAAGTACAGCTCCCGCTCAGCCCAGTCAAAACTGTTCGCTGCCCTGGCCCCCCTATGGTGGAACAAACTCCCTCACGACGCCAGGACAGCGGAGTCAATCACCACCTTCCGGAGACACCTGAAACCCCACCTCTTTAAGGAATACCTAGGATAGGATAAGTAATCCCTCTCCCCCCCCCCCCCTAAGTTTTAGATGCACTATTGTTAAGTGACTGTCCCACTGGATGTCATAAGGTGAATGCACCAATTTGTAAGTCGCTCTGGATAAGAGCGTCTGCTAAATGACTTAAATGTAAAATGTAAATGTAATGTAAATGAGTACAGTATATACATATGAGATGAGTGTGTAGACAAAGTAAACAAAGTGGCATAGTTAAAGTGGCTAGTGATACATGTATTACATAAGGATGCAGTCGATGATGTAGAGTACAGTATATACATATGCATATGAGATGAATAATGTAGGGTAAGTAACATTATATAAGGTAGCATTGTTTAAAGTGGCTAGTGATATATTTACATAATTTCCCATCAATTCCCATTATTAAAGTGGCTGGAGTTGGGTCAGTGTCAATGACAGTGTGTTGGCAGCAGCCACTCAATGTTAGTGGTGGCTGTTTAACAGTCTGATGGCCTTGAGATAGAAGCTGTTTTTCAGTCTCTCGGTCCCAGCTTTGATGCACCTGTACTGACCTCGCCTTCTGGATGATAGCGGGGTGAACAGGCAGTGGTTCGGGTGGTTGATGTCCTTGATGATCTTTATGGCCTTCCTGTAACAACGGGTGGTGTAGGTGTCCTGGAGGGCAGGTAGTTTGCCCCCGGTGATGCGTTGTGCAGTCCTCACTACCCTCTGGAGAGCCTTACGGTTGAGGGCGGAGCAGTTGCCGTACCAGGCTGTGATACAGCCCGCCAGGATGCTCTCGATTGTGCATCTGTAGAAGTTTGTGAGTGCTTTTGGTGACGAGCCAAATTTCTTCAGCCTCCTGAGGTTGAAGAGGCGCTGCTGCGCCTTCTTCACGACGCTGTCAGTGTGAGTGGACCAATTCAGTTTGTCTGTGATGTGTATGCCGAGGAACTTAAAACTTGCTACCCTCTCCACTACTGTTCCATCGATGTGGATAGGGGGGTGTTCCCTCCGCTGTTTCCTGAAGTCCACAATCATCTCCTTAGTTTTGTTGACGTTGAGTGTGAGGTTATTTTCCTGACACCATACTCCGAGGGCCCTCACCTCCTCCCTGTAGGCCGTCTCATCGTTGTTGGTAATCAAGCCTACCACTGTTGTGTCGTCCGCAAACTTGATGATTGAGTTGGAGGTGTGCGTGGCCACGCAGTCGTGGGTGAACAGGGAGTACAGGAGAAGGCTCAGAACGCACCCTTGTGGGGCCCCCGTGTTGAGGATCAGCGGGGAGGAGATGTTGTTGCCTACCCTCATCACCTGGGGGCGGCCCGTCAGGAAGTCCAGTACCCAGTTGCACAGGGCGGGGTCGAGACCCAGGGTCTCGAGCTTGATGACGAGCTTGGAGGGTACTATGGTGTTGAATGCCGAGCTGTAGTCGATGAACAGCATTCTCACATAGGTATTCCTCTTGTCCAGGTGGGTTAGGGCAGTGTGCAGTGTGGTTGAGATTGCATCGTCTGTGGACCTATTTGGGCGGTAAGCAAATTGGAGTGGGTCTAGGGTGTCAGGTAGGGTGGAGGTGATATGGTCCTTGACTAGTCTCTCAAAGCACTTCATGATGACGGAAGCGAGTGCTACGGGGCGGTAGTCGTTTAGCTCAGTTACCTTAGCTTTCTTGGGAACAGGAACAATGGTGGCCCTCTTGAAGCATGTGGGAACAGCAGACTGGTATAGGGATTGATTGAATATGTCCGTAAACACCCCGGCCAGCTGGTTTGCACATGCTCTGAGGGCGCGGCTGGGGATGCCGTCTGGGCCTGCAGCCTTGTGAGGGTTAACACGTTTAAATGTCTTACTCACCTCGGCTGCAGTGAAGGAGAGACCGCATGTTTTCGTTGCAGGCCGTGTCAGTGGCACTGTATTGTCCTCAAAGCGGGCAAAAAAGTTATTTAGTCTGCCTGGGAGCAAGACATCCTGGTCCGTGACTGGGCTGGGTTTCTTCTTGTAGGCCGTGACTGGGCTGAGTTTCTTCTTGTAGTCCGTGATCGACTGTAGACCCTGCCACATGCCTCTTGTGTCTGAGCCATTGAATTGAGATTCCACTTTGTCTCTGTACTGACGCTTAGCTTGTTTAATAGCCTTGCGGAGGGAATAGCTGCATTTTTTATATTCGGACATGTTACCAGACACCTTGCCCTGATTAAAAGCAGTGGGTCGAGCTTTCAGTTTCACGCGAATGCTGCCATCAATCCACGGTTTCTGGTTTGGGAATGTTTTTATCGTTGCTATGGGAACGACATCTTCGACGCACGTTCTAATGAACTCGCACACCGAATCAGCGTATTCGTCAATATTTTCATCTGACGCAATACGAAACATGTCCCAGTCCACGTGATGGAAGCAGTCTTGGAGTGTAGAGTCAGCTTGGTCTGACCAGCGTTGGACAGACCTCAGCGTGGGAGCCTCTTGTTTTAGCTTCTGCCTGTAGGCAGGGATCAGCAAAATGGAGTCGTGGTCAGCTTTCCAGGAAAGGGGGGCGGGGCAGGGCCTTATATGCGTCGCGGAAGTTAGAGTAACAATGATCCAAGGTTTTACCACCCCTGGTTGCGCAATCGATATGCTGATAAAATTTAGGGAGTCTTGTTTTCAGATTAGCTTTGTTAAAATCCCCAGCTACAATGAATGCAGCCTCCGGATAAATGGTTTCCAGTTTGCAAAGAGTTAAATAAAGTTCGTTCAGAGCCATCGATGTGTCTGCTTGGGGGGGGGGATATATACGGCTGTGATTATAATCGAAGAGAATTCTCTTGGAAGATAATGTGGTCTACATTTGATTGTGAGGAATTCTAAATCAGGTGAACAGAAGGATTTGAGTTCCTGTATGTTTCCTTCATCACACCATGTCCCGTTAGTCATGAGGCATACGCCCCCGCCGCTCTTCTTACCAGAGAGATGTTTGTTTCTGTCGGCGCGATGTGTGGAGAAACCCGTTGGCTGCACCGCATCGGATAGAGTCTTCCCAGTAAGCCATGTTTCCGTGAAGCAGAGAACGTTGCAGTCTCTGATGTCCCTCTGGAATGCCACCCATGCTCGGATTTCGTCAACCTTGTTGTCAAGAGACTGGACATTGGCAAGAAGAATGCTGGGAAGTGGTGCGTGATGTGCCCTTTTTCGGAGTCTGACCAGAACACCGCCTCGTTTCCCTCTTTTTCGGAGTCGTTTCCTTGGGTCGCTGCATGCGATCCATTCCGTTGTCCTGTTTGTAAGGCAGAACACAGGATCCGCGTCGCGGAAAACATATTCTTGGTCGTACTGATGGGGAGTTGACGCTGATCTTATATTCAGTATTTCTTCTCGACTGTATGTAATGAAACCTAAGATGACCTGGGGTACTAATGTAAGAAATAACATGTAAAAAAAAAACTGCATAGTTTCCTAGGAACGCGAAAGCGAGGCGGCCACCTCAGTCGGTGCCGGAAGGTTTAAGACCTTGAGCGTGGCTGAGGTGCACTCATGACCAGCTCTGAAACCAGATTGCATAGCGGAGAAGGTTTGGTGGGATTCGAAATGGTCGGTAATCTGTTCGTTTACTTGGCTTTCGAAGACCTTAGAAAGGCAGGGTAGGACAGATATTGTCTGTAGCAGTTTGGGTCAAGAGTGTCTCCCACTTTGAAGAGGGAGATGACCGCAGCTGCTTTCCAATCTTTGGGAATCTCAGACGACACGAGAAGTTGAACAGGCTAGTAATAGGGGTGCCAACAATTTCAGCAGATAATTTTAGAAAAAGGGTCCAGATGATTTGTAGGGTTCCAGATTTTGCAGCTCTTTCAGAACATCAGCTGACTGGATTTGGGAGAAGGAGAATGGAGAAGGCTTGGGTGAGTTGCTGTGGGGGTTGCAGTGCTGTTGACCGGGGTAGGGGTAGCCAGGTGGAAAGCATGGCCAGCCGTAGAAAAATGCTTATTGAAATTCTCAATTATAGTGGATTTATCGGTGGTGACAGTGTTTCCTATCTTCAGTGCAGTGGGCAGCTGGGAGGAGGTGTTCTTATTCTCCATGGACTTTACAGTGTCCCAGAACTTTTTTGAGTTTGTGTTTCAGGAAGCAAATTTCTGCTTGAAAAAGCTAGCCTTGGCTTTTCTAACTGCCTGTGTATATTAGTTTCTAGCTTCCCTGAAAAGTTGCATATCACGGGGGCTGTTCGATTCTAATGCAGAACGCCATAGGATGTTTTTGTGTTCGTTAAGGGCAGTCAGGTCTGGAGAGAACCAAGGGCTATATCTGTTCCTGGTTCTAAATTTCTTGAATGGAGCATGCTTATTTAAGATGGTGAGGAAGGCCTTTAAAAAAAAAAACAGGCATCCTCTACTGACGGGATGAGACCAATATCGTTCCAGGATACCCCGGCCAGGTCGATTAGAAAGGCCTGCTCGCTGAAGTGTTTCAGGGAGCGTTTGACAGTGATGAGTGGAGGTCGTTTGACCGCAGGCAATGAGGCAGTGATCGCTGAGATCTTGGTTGAAAACCGCAGAGGTGTATTTAGAGGGCAAGTTGGCTAGGATGATATCTATGAAGGTGCCCATGTTTACGGCTTTGGGGTGGTACCTGGTAGGTTCATTGATTATTTGTGTGAGATTGAGGGCATCAAGCTTAGATTGTAGGATGGCTGGGGTATTAAGCATGTTCCAGTTTAGGTCGCCTAGCAGCACGAGCTCTTAAGATAGATGGGGGCAATCAGCTCACATATGGTGTACAGAGCACAGCTGGGGGCAGAGGGTGGTCTATAGCAGGTGGCAAAGGTGAGAGACTTGTATTTAGAGAGGTGGATTTTTAAAAGTAGAAGTTCAAATTGTTTGGGTACAGACCTGGATATTAGGACAGAAATCTGCAGGCTATCTTTGCAGTAGATTGCAACACCGTCTCCTTTGGCCGTTCTATCTTGTCTGAAAATGTTGTAGTTACGGATGAAGATTTGAGTTTTTGGTGGTCTTCCTAAGCCAGGATTCAGACACGGCTAGAACATTCGGGTTGGCAGAGTGTGTTAAAGCAGTAAATAAAACAAACTTAGGAAGGAGGCTTCTAATGTTAACATGCATGAAACCAAGGTTATTACGGTTACAGAAGTCATAAAAGAGAGTGGAGCTAGGCACTGCAGGGCCTGGATTCACCTCTACATCACCAGAGGAGGAGTAGGATAAGGGGACGGCTAAAAGCTATGAGAATTGGTCGTCTAGAACGTCCGGAACAGAGAGTAAAAGGATGTTTCTGGGGGCGATAAATAGCTTCAAGGTATAATGTACAGACAAAGGTATGGTAGGATGTGAATACAGTGGAGGTAAACCTAGGTATTGAGTGATGATGAGAGAGATGACCTGGCCTCCACAATCCCCCGACCTCAACCCAATTTAGATGGTTTGGGATGAGTTGTACCGCAGAGTGAAGGAAAAGCAGCCAATAAGTGCTCAGCATATGTGGGAACTCCTTCAAGACTGTTGGAAAAGCATTCCAGGTGAAGCTGGTTGAGAGAATTTCAAGTGTGCGCAAAACTGTCATAAATGCAAAGGGTGGCTACTTTGAAGAATATCAAATATAAAATATATTTTGATTTGTTTAAGCCTTTTTTGGTTACTAAAATGATTCCACATGTGTAATTTCATAGTGTTGATGTTTTCTCTATTATTCAACCCTTGATTGACTAGGTGTCCAAATGTTTGACTCGTACTGTAAATATGTATAGGGGTAAAGTAACTAGCCATCGGGATATAATAAACAGAGTAGCAGCCTACATGATGATTGTATGTGAGTGTGTGTAGATTCAGTACAAATGTTTGTGCATGTCAGTAAATGGTCAATCTCACGATAAAGTATTTAGACCCCTCGACTTTTCCACATTTTATTACGTTACAGCCTTATTCTAAAATGGATTAAATAAAAATTGCTCATCAATCTACACACAACCTATAATGACAAAACGAAAACAGGTTTTTAGAAATGTTAGCCAACGTATTACAAGTAAAAAACAAATACCTTATTTACACAAGTACTCAGACCCTTTGCTATGAGACTCGAAATTGAGTTCAGGTGCATCCTGTTTCCATTGATCATCCTTGAGATGTTTCTACAACTTGATTGGAGACCCCTGTGGTAAATTCAATTGATTGGACATGATTTGGAAAGGTACAGAACTGTCTATACAAGGTCTCACAGTTGACTATGCATGTCAGAGCAAAACCAAGCCATGAGGTCGAAGGGATTGTTTGTAGAGCTCAGAGACAGGATGGTGTCAAGGCACAGATCTGGGGAAGGGTATCAAAACCTTTCCGCAGCATTGAAGGTCCCCAAGAACACACTGGCCGCAATCATTCTTAAATGGAAGACGTTTGGAAGTACCAAGACTCTTCCTAGAGTTGGCTGCACGGCCAAACTGAGCAATCGGGGGAGAAGGGCCTTGGTCAGGGATAGTCACTCTGACAGTGCTTGAGAGTTCCTCTGTGACGATGGGAGAACCTTCCAGAAGGACAACCATCTCTGCAGCACTCCACCAATCTGGACTTTATGGTAGAGTGGCCAGGCGAAAGCCACTCATCAGTAAAAAGGCACGCGACAGCCTGCTTGGAGTTTGCCAAAAAGGCAAGTACTCTCAGACCATGAAGGACTCAGACCATCCTTGATGAAAACCTGCTCAGGACCTCAGACTAGGGTGAAGGTTCACCTTCCAACAGGCCAACGACCCAAAGCACACAGCAAAGACAAACACAGGAGTGGTTTTGGGACAAGTCTCCGAATGTCCTTGAGTTGCCCAGACAGAGCCCGGACTTGAAAATCTCTGCAGAGGAGCTTGAGGGAGAAACTGGGAGAAACCCCAAATACAGGTGTTCCAAGCTTTTAGCGTCATACCCAAGAAGACTGGCTGTAATCGCTGCTGAAAGTGATTCAGCAAAGTACTGAGTAAAGGGTCTGAATACTTATGTAAATGTGATTTTTTTTAAAAATGTATTTTTATATATATTTGCAAACATTTAAAAAAAAATTTTTTTTTTGCTTTGTCATTATGGGGTATTGTGTGTAGATTGAAGAGGCACATTTAAAAATAAATCAATTTTAGAATAAGGCTGTAACGTAACAAAATGTGGAAAAAGTCAAGGGGTCTGAATACTTTTCAAATGCACTGTATTATATATCATTTGAAAGGTCATGAAAGAACCACTTGTCAATCAAAGTTTAAAATATATCAGGGTTTCCTTTTTAATGGCTTTACAGATCATTCAGATATGCAGTGGTGTAAAGTACTTAAGTATAAATACTTTTAAAAATTACTTAAGTAGTACTTTAGTGCATCTGTACTTTACTATTTACTCCATACAATTTCCCTGACACCCATAAGTACTTGTTACATTTTGACAGGGAAATGATCCAATTCACACACATCAAGAGAACATCCCTGGTCATCCCTACTGCCGCTGATCTGGCGGACACACTAAACACAAATGCGTCATTTGTAAATGATGTCAGTGCTGGAGTGTGCCCCTGGCTATCAGTCAATAAAAATATATAAAAAATAATAATTGTGCCATCTGGTTTGCTTAATATAAGGAATTTTTAATGGTTGGTTTATACTTCTCCTTTTGATATTTAAATACATTTTAGCAGTTCTGTTTACTTTTGATACTTAAGTACATTTAAAACCAAATATTTTTTACTCAAGTAGTATCTCACCGGGTGACTTTCACTTACTTGAGTCATTTTCTATTGAAGGTATCTTTACTTTTACTCAGGACAATTGAGTACTTTTTCCACCACTGCCGTTATATACCAGAGGGGTCAATGGTCAACGTCCTGTTGACCTGAACATTCCGAAAATGTGTCTGTATCTCTAAGCTTTCCAATGATATTAGATTAAAGGGTATAAGTGAGCAATAACTTGTTGTATAGTGATATAGTTTGTCATAGGGTAAAATCCCAATGGGAAAAATAGATGGGACGGAGGGATGAAAGACAACACGCAGAAAGCTACCATTGCTGCACTGCTATCACCCATTTTCCAACTCTAGGGACATAGACCTTCAAAAAAATCACTAAGAGACATTGTCCCAAGTGAGCCCGACCGACCCTCCTGGCTCATGGACTACATGGATTCTTGATTACAATTTATGGCAAAAGAGAAGCATAGTTCCATGCAAATTGCAATGCAGATAGTCAGGACAGAGAGATAAGAGAGAAAGTGTGTGTTGTCCCTGCCCTGCTGTCTCCTGGGTGGGAGTAGGGTGTGTGTCCAGGCATGAGGTGCATCGCACAGGAAGCACCTTTTTCCCCTTTTCAAATTACCGTGGCCACACAGACACACTTTTCCTCAAAAGGCTTGTTTCCCTTGGCTTATTTGAAATCAGTGGCACACAGACTGTTGGAAACTAAAAAGGAAAATAGTGGCCTATATTTACACCCTACTCTTTATTCGGGGGAGGAAGTTTACACAGGGGTGTGAGCTGGACAGTCCACCCATGAGAGGAATGTTCTCTCCTGGCTTTGTATTGTGCTGGAATAACCTTGGACCAGTGTTTTTCAACTCCAGTCCTTCAATACTCCCCACAGCACACAGGTTTGGTGTAGCCCAGAACAAGCACACCTTAATCAACTGGTCAACTAATCATCAAGCACTTGGGTGAGTTGAATCAGGTGTGCTTCAACAAAAGTGTACAGTTTGGTGGTACTCATGGACCACAGTTGAGAAACACTGCTCTAGACTTGCAGAGACAAAATCCAAACGTATGTGTAAGAGTTCAGAAAGGATTCTGTGCTAAACAAAGGAAAGCTTGTGTCTTTAAGAAGATGTTATACAACACCTGTATGGTTGCATGACATTGAATAACAATGCATAGAAACAGACCAAATTCAGAAGTGCTTGGCCTAAATGTTTTGCTCCCCAGATTACCAGAGCCCACATCAACTTGGACTTTGAGCGATTGAATTTGGTGATTTATTTCCCCAAAATGACGTCATTACTTTTAATTAATGAAGAGCTTATTGGTCCAATCGCAGCCTTGTGTCCGGTTAAGTAGAATGGCACCCGTCCGTAGAGAAGAATACAGACCCCATGATCTAAGAACTACTATGCATGCTGGGTCATTCAGCCTTTCTAAAGAGTAACTTTTCACGAAACCCAGACAAAGAATGACCATGATTTACTGAATTTTCACAAAATATAATCCATAGAACAGTCCTTAGGTTGAAAAATTGTTGACATACAAATGTCAATTATATCTAAAAGTATAACTGAGAAAGAATTAATACAAGTTGGCATATTTCTGACATTTTAGCCTTATACAAGCCACCTTTAAAACACCATAGTGTTTCATCTGTAGGTGCTACTAAGCAAACATTGATGTCATGAAGTTTTATTGCTTGCTCTGTAATATGAGTAGTAATTTGGTTTCAATCACATATTTACATTAATTTATGAATATAGAAAAATAAAACATTAAGACATTGATTTGGCATTTAAAAAATATATATATATTTGAACATGATATAGCCTACTCTACAGGCATATCAAAGTTCCAGATGGGATCTCTGCTACTCTTAGAGTCATGATCCAATTTGTAAGCATTACCAAAAGTGAACCTGAAAATGTATTCAAAATGGTCGCCCTCTGTTGGTGATATGCAGGATACAAGTAAAAGGAGGGCTGTGATTGGTGACATTGCCAACTACGCCAATTTCTCTGTATAAAATGGACCATAACTTTAAAACTAGCAGAGATCCCACTCTGGAACGTTGATATGCCTGTAGAGCATATTATGTTCCAGAATATATTGAAACATTTGCCAAATCAAAATTTTTATATTTTCAATAAACTCTAAAAAATACATTTTTAAATCAAACTCTTCATATTGCAGAACAAGTGGTAAAGCTTCATACGGCAATTTCTGCTTTGTAGCACCTACAGATTAAGCATTATGGAGTCTTTAAGGAGGCCTGGGTAAGCTCAAAATGTCATAAATATGCCAACTTTTAGATAAATGCAGTCGATGTCGAAAGTTTACATACACCTTAGCCAAATACATTTAAACAGTTTTTTTCCACAATTCCTTACATTTCATCCTAGTAAAAATTCCCCGTCTTAGGTCAGTTAGGATCACCACTTTATTTTAAGAATGTGAAATGTCAGAATAATAGTAGAGAGAATGATGTATGCCTCATGATGCCATCTATTTTGTGAAGTGCACCAATCCCTCCTACAGCAAAGTACCCCCACAACATGATGCTGCCACCCCTGTGCTTCACGGTTGGGATGGTGTTCTTCAGCTTGCAAGCCTCCCCATTTTTCCTCCAAACATAACAATGGTCATTATGGCCACAATGGTCATTATGGTTTTATTTTTGTTTCATCAGACCAGAAGACATTTCTTCAAAAAGGTACAATCTTTGTCCCCATGTGCAGTTGCAAACCATAGTCTGGCTTTTTTAACGGCCGTTTTGGAGCAGTGGCTTCTTCCTTGCTGAGCGGCCTTTCAGGTTATGTCGATATAGCACTTCTTGCACCAAAGTACGTTCATCTCTAGGAGACAGAACGTGTCTCCTTCCTGAGCGGTATGATGGCTGTGTGGTCCCATGGTGTTTACACTTGCGTACTATTGTTTGTACAGATGAACATGGTACCTTCAGGCATTTGGAAATTGCTCCCAAGAATGAACCAGACTTGTGGAGGTCTACAATTCTTTTTCTGAGGTCTTGGCTGATTTATTTAGATTTTCCCATTATGTCAAGCAAAGAGGCACTGAGTTTGAAGGTAGGCCTTGAAATACTTCCACAGGTACACCTCCAATTGACTCAAATTATGTCAATTAGCCTATCAGAAGCTTCTAAAGCCATGACATCATTTTCTGGAATTGTCCAAGCTGTTTAAAGGCACAGTCAACTTAGTGTATGTAAACTAGACCCACTGGAATTGTGAAACAATGAATTATAAGTGAAATAATCTGTCTGCACAAAGTAGATGTCCTAACTGACTTGCCAAAACTATAGCTTGTTAACAAGAAATGTGTGGACTTGTTGAAAAACAAATCTTTAATGAATACAACCTACGTATGTAAACTTTGACTTCAACTGTATATGTCAACAAACCTGTCTCCAAAAGGACTATTTTATGGATTACATTTCATGAACATCCTGAAAATCATGGCATCTTTGGCAACAACACTGTAATGGCGAACTCACCAACATTCCACAAAGGGCTGTGTCTAAATTGTATTTTATTTAACCAGGCAAGTCAGTTAAGAACACATTCTTATTTACAATCACAGCCTACCAAAAGGCCTCCTGCGGGGATAGGGGCCTGGGATTAAAAACACAAATTCCAATATAAAAATAGGACAAAACACACATCACAACAAGAGAGACAACACCCCATAAAGAGGGACCTAAGACAACAACATAGGCAGCAACACATGACAACATAGGCAGCAACACATGACAACATAGGCAGCATAGGCAGCAACACATGACAACACAGTATGGTAGCAACACAACAACAACATTGTAGCAGCACAAAACAGGGAACAAACATTATTGGGCAGACAACAGCACAAAGGGCAAGAAGGTAGAAGACAACAATACATCACACAAAGCTGCCACAACTGTCAGTAACAGTGTCCGTGATTGAGTCTTTGAATGAAGAGATTGAGATAAAGCTGTCCAGTTTGAGTGTTTGTTGCAGCTCGTTCCAGTCGCTAGCTGCGGCAAACTGAAAAGAGCAGCGACCCAGGGATGTGTGTGCTTTGGGGATCTTTAACAGAATGTGACTGGCAGAACAGCTGTTGTATGTGGAGGATGAGGGCTGCAGTAGATATCTCAGATAGTGGGGAGTGAGGCCTAAGAGGGTTTTATAAATAAGCATCAACCAGTGGAAGGGGAAGTTCAGTATTTTACAACTTGATGCTAGAGGGTTCCTAACCCTGAAAGTAGTCTATGGGCCTGAAAACTGTAATCCGTGGTTTGGTTCTCTTTAAACAGCTATGCACAAGGTGAGGATACTTAACTTCCCCTTTAAACACTAAACAGATAGGCAAATTACAGGCAGGAAAGATCTGCTACTACCGGTCGCTTACTAAATGGCGACGTGAAGATGAATAGGCTTCATCCACTTGTTTTTTGTTCTTTATCAGTTCTCGTTGTGTTATCTGGGGCTAAAATGACACTGAAACAAAGCAGGTCATCACATATCCGCGTTCTGACGTCAACAGTGGCCAAATATTTACGAGCAGTGTGAAAACAGCTATAAATGGATGCGGGGATGACGAAAGTGAGGGGGAAGAAATAGGCCTTCCACTATCTTGTCTTTAATGTTTAGCATAAACAGCGTTTGCGCCATGTTCAAGGTTTTGTGTGTAGAACAACAAGGTGATAACAGGAACAGACACGCCAGGTACTGGGCAAGTGCATAATTGCATGAACACAAACATTGGAGGTGTACAATGGTGTGGACAGGTGAGTAAAAAAATAAAAATAAGTCAGGACAAAATTAACAAGATACAGAAAATATCTAAGTTTATAGGAATTCGCTTTCACCTGTCCTGTTCTCTCACATTCAGGAAAAGAAACGTGGAGAGGGAGCCATAAAAGATGCGACCCATGTCTACTTCCTGCTCCTCGTAGCCCTTTACACTCGTACCTGTATACAGGTTGGAAATAGCAGATTTTTGGCACTGATAAGCGCCTAAATTGGAACACAGTGGCAATACAATAACATGCAGTGTTAAAGTTTATGATTACTATGTACGATGTACAGTTACAAGATGACATGGCGTCAATACCCTGGGTTGTTCTGAACAGAATGATCCTGTTTGTCTAAAGCATGACTCTTTTCTGTCCGCACCAAAAATCACAACCTGTTTCTCTGAATTGCCCTGTGAAAGCCTAACACTGCAAGATAGTATTTTATAACTTAGCTAGTCATCATGTTGGCAATATAACAAGCTTTCAAGATGCCCAGCTGACTGAGATTGCGATTTATAATGGTCCGTTTTTGGATTGCATGAACAACAGTAATTGTGTGACGGCCGTGATGCAGGTCTGTGTTACAAACAAAACAACTACAAGTGTGCTTGCTCTAGTTCCTTAACGGCTCAGCTTGGAGAACACAAAAAAAGCACTTTATAGTTGAAGACTGAGTCATTAAAGTACATTGAAATTACTTCGGAACTCTGCACACCAGTTACTCCTCTCACTCAAACTATTTTTTTATCAGAGGTTGCGCCTACCCCACATTTTCCAGGAATATTGTTATCATGTTACTGAATGCATCTAGAGTATTTTCAGATTTCATTATCGACAAACACGGTGAAAAGTACAGTAAATGTAAAATGCACATAAAATCAACTGTGTAATGTTTGGGTTCAGTCTTGTGAAAGGTGAACTATGGTGTCCTCAACTTTGGTATAATAATGTTCCCATAAGCTCATATTTCTTCTGTAAAAAAACATTTCAATGTAGCCCTTTCCATATAGGCCAATTCACACAAGTGTAAAGGGTTAAACCTGTTCAACACCAAATTGACTCCTACCAACTACTTTCTAACACCAAAACCCTGCCCCTTCCCCCCTGTTCTACGATGGGAAAGTGTCTGCAAGATGTTCTCTTTCAGGATTTAGCAACTACTGTCACTCCACACATCTGAGGGAGGTATTTGTATAGCCTGCTGTAGGAATAAGGCACGCATTTTAAAAAGGTCATAACAGGTCAACACAGGAAACCCTTTCTGTGTCGTGTGCTTTTTCTCACCTGCATACATGTGGAAGGTGAGCCTTTCGATGAGCTTGAGCACGGTCCCCGCCTTGATGATAGGGATGCCCGACTTGGACTGCACGTTCTCCTCGAACACCACGTTCTCCTCAGAGTCGGGCGTGGCGAACCGGTAGAGCTCCGCCCCGGGCAGCCTCATTTGCTCCTCCTTCTCCTCCTGCAGCATGGCCGAGTCCAGCATGCGCTCCAACGTCGAGCGGTACTGCAGCGAGATGAGCGCCGCCATCCAGCCATTCTTGTCCTCGGCCGACTTGGCGGCGAACACCACGCTGTTGCCGTCTTTGAGGATGATCTCAAAGGCGTGCCGGTACTCGCCCTCCTTGTCGTCCTTGTCGTTGATCTGCACCTTGCGCATGAAGAACTTCTCCTTGAGGCGGTACTCGGCGGTGGACGAGGCGCCAGGCAAGCGCGGCTGGCCGTGGTTGGACTTGCAGCAGATCATCAGGCCGTCGAAGAGGAAGATGTGCCGTTCGTGTTTGGCGCCCACGCGTGTCAGCGTCCCCTCCATGATGAACTCGTTGCAGCACTGGCCGATGTCCTTGCCCTCCCAGCCATCAATGTTCTTCTGGATCTCGTTCATCTTCTTGATGGCCAGGTGCTTGCCCTTCATCTGCTGGCTGTAGAAGCGGCAGGCCGACTCGCTGGCGCCACCGAAGAGTTTGAGGGGAATAGTTGAATGTAAGAGAAAGAATGTGAGAGGGAAAAAAAGGGAGAGAGAGGGGGGGAAGAGAGAGGTAGGGAAATGTGGGTCTGGTGTTCACAGAACAATGACAATGGAAAACAAATCAACAAAGCCAGCGAGACTGAGATGGAGTGTAGGGTCAGTGTGGGTGGCTGAGTTTCTAAAGCAGCGGTCTAACTAAAACTGGTCCAGGAGAGGGTTCCTACAAACAACATCTCATTAACAAAACACTGGGTGCGACTGAAGAGACGTGACTGGCATCCCCACCCATAACTGTAATCCTGACCCTAACCTTAAAGGAAAATTCCACCCAAAAATGATCTTGTGGTATTTGTTTCATCAGATTTTCAAGATATACAACTTTCAAATACAGAAATACAGCCAATACGATGTGTTTTGCATACATCTTGAAAACTGGATTGCTGACATGTAAAACATTTTATAACTTTATCAATAGTGAACAAAAGAAACAAATACCAAAAGAGTTCTTGGGGTAGAGTTTTCCTTTAACCACACCAATAACCCTAAACTTATCCGAACCAATTAGGCCATTTAATATCAGTTTGCTGGTCAGTCATGTCCCTTCAGTTTCCACCCAACACTGGTGGACCAGCAGGCCAATTGACTAGACTTCCTCACCATTCCAGCAGTTGAACAAAACGGTAGTCTACCGAGGAAGGGCCCACACCCATGGTTAACAGGGTGCCTCGGAGGACCAACTGAGAAAGTGCATAAGAATAGAATGAGTCTAAAAAGAATAAAGAGCATCTGATTATATTTCTTTGAGCCAGACACTCTTTAAAGTATTGCTTTGGTTCATCATACCTTTAATATGGTCTATGGTATGACTATCATATTCAAAAATGAGGTATGAGTATTTCTCATTTCAGTTCTTTTAGGAGCACAATGTAGACTAGTCTTTGTTTTAATCAAATCTCTTTATTCTCATATTATACCAATGTCTATTTTCAGTCTATATTCATTATTAAGGGCCATAATAGTTAGGTCATGTGAGTAGTAAGTTCAAAACGCTTTCAGAAATTCACTACGAAAAGACTGGTTTGAGTGAAAAACCAGCACATGCGGTGGTCTTTCAAAACCAGAATGACAAAACGTAAGTAAACAGAAGACAAGAAAGCTCTGCGGCCCACCAGAACCAGAATCTTACCTCTATTGCACATAACAAATCAGCTGAGCAATAATTCCAATGATCACTTCTAAAACCATCTACTTAGAAAAATAGAACAGCATTGAGCCACTGGGGGGGGGGGGGGGTTAAAGGTTTGTTGGGGGGGCCCCCCCCCCCCAACAAATCGATTGAGTGAGAGTGAGAGAAAAAAAAAAATCAACAAGGATTTAACACCCGCTAGTACAGTGCATCTGAACTAGACCTACTAGTAAACAATCGCAGGGGGAGCTTACTTTGCTTTCCACGGACGCACAACGACTTGCATCAGCACTCCGGAGAGGCAGGCAAAGCCAACTTGTCAACACCCATCTTCATACCAGCACCTCAAAGTACAGGATGACTGTCAACCGGACAGAATTAGCTTCGCTGAGAGACAAGGGGCACCTCTGAAGGGCAAGACTACACTCAAAACGTGCCCCAAAATCTTAAATTCCCATTTCCCAGTCCCATTAAGTGTGAAACTCTAAAAACTACATACAGAAAGAAAGTCAAAACTTTGCCTACTCTCAAGTCTGATCAGAGGTTATATTGGAAGTGCATTTACATTCATCTTTAAACTAGCAGTCTTATGATGAAATGAAGTAGTTCATTAAAGCAAAAATATATATAACGAGCATCATTATCAAACCATCATTTATCCCAGGCAGCGATGGACCTTGCTAGAGGATTAGCGACTAAGAGGTTATTACGTTTTTCCTAATGAACAGCAAGCTTGTGAAAGAGCAAGCACAATTCAAATGGCTGTGACAATAGAACTCTTGGGTTGTTCTTTGTTCTGGCTCTCGAAATACAAAGACCCCTAGAGACAGGAAAGGTGTAGCGAAACAGCCAAAGTCAACAAAGGTAACCCTTGTCGGGTACCCCAACTCAGTGTGTCCTCTCCAACTGTCCATTTTAGCCTCCTGTTTGTGTCACCATCCCCACGTTCCCGCCAAAGTATGGGGTGCAAAGACATACCGTAAGATAAGCCATCCTTTCCCCATGAAAAATAAAAACAAAAAGAACAGTAACAAAAGGGGTAATTTTAGGGGGGGGTTTATACCCTACGTCCTCATACTCCACGCTCTTCGCTTTCACGCAGGTAAAGAACGAGCAACAACCGCATGTAACCAAAAAAACACCCTGTTTTCTTCACCAATACAAAAGGAGGGATGGAGAGAAAAATGGTCTGCAAGGTTGGGACGCTAAAGTCCACTGCTGAAAGCAAGGGGATTCTTTTTTTCCCCCTTTCAAACTCTCTCACCTTTTTTTTCTTTTCTCAAAGCCGGGAACAATAATACCAGAACAGGACAGCCCAATTCCTGACACAACTTCCCTCTGACAACAGTGGCGAGCCCCCCCCTCCAACCCTCTCCCTCCCCCTACAGGTCTATTTTAGGTCCAGAGGGAAACTCAGAACTGAGCTTAGGGTGGGGGGGGTGTGCAGAGGATGGGAGGAGTACACCAATGAGGCAGTAGAATGAATTGCTGTGTGTGTCTATCATGATGTCTGTGTTGTGCAAGTGTTAACGCCTCTATGAGCATACATAGTGCACATTCAAGACAAATCCACCTACTGATGCACATGTGGTACATATGCGCTTCTCTGGTCTGTGCCATTATGTGGGTGTCTGAGTTAGCTTTCCATATTTTGCTTGTGGATTTCTATTATTGGATCAGCCAGTGTGTGTGCAAAATCTCTTGTGTGTGTCAGAGCTAGCTTTGTATCTTCTTGGGTAAAGAGAAGCAGGTGTGGACGGACCAGGAGGGGTGGTAAATTGGCGCTCCTCTGCCTACCTCAGCCTCCTCTTGGCCATGTTCTTGGAGCAGATCCTCTCCATGCTACTCTGCAGATTGAGCAGCGCCGTGATGGCCTGCTTCAGACACTCCTTGTCCTCCTCGTCCTCACTTTTCTCCTCCAGTTGCTGTGGAAAAAAAGGGGGGTGGACAGAGAAAGAGTGGGTAGAGAAAAACATGTTGGGTCAGGTGGTTTCGCTGGTAGGGGGAGTCCGGTGAAGGATCATGATGCGGTCGGTATAAGGCTAAACTCATGAGCGAGATTAGGGCTGAGTAAAGAATAAGTTCTTCATCGCTCTCCATCATTCTCTCATTCCCAACCCCCTCAACTCCAGTGTTTCCCCTTAAGTCTTACTTTCTTTAGTGAAGACCTTGGAACAAAATGGCAACCAACATTCAATATATATTAATACAGTGCATTCGGAAAGTATTCAGACCCCTTGATTTTTACCCCACATTTTGTAAAAAAAAAAAAAAAAAAGGTTTCCTCATCAATCTACACACAATACCCCATAATGACAAAGTGAAAACAGGTTCTCAGAAATTTGACCAAATGTATAAAACCCCCCCGCAAAAAACACCTTATTTACATAAGTATTCAGACACTTTGCTATGAGACTCGAAATTGAGCTCAGGTGTCTCCTGTTTCCATTGATTATCCTTGAGATGTTTCTACAACCTGGAGTCCACCTGTGGTAAATTAAATTGATTGGACAAGATTTGGAAAGGCACACACCTGTCTATATAAGGTTCTACAGTTGACAGTGCATGTCAGAGCAAAAACCAATCCACGAGGTCGAAGAAATTGTCCGTAGAGCTCCGAGACAGAATTGTGTCGAGGCACAGATCTGGGGAAGGATACCCCAAAATTACTGCAGCATTGAAGGTCCCCAAGAACACAGTGGCCTCCATTCTTAAATGGAAGACGTTTGGAACCACCAAGCCTCTTCTTAGAGCTGGCCGCACGGCCAAACTGAGCAATCGGGGGAGAATGGCCTGACCAACAACACAATGGCCATTCTGACAGAGGTCCGGAGTTCCTCTGTGGAGATGGGAACCCTCCAGAAGGACAACCATATCTGCAGCCCTCCACCAATCTGGCCTTTATGGTAGAGTGGCCAGACGGAGGCCACTCCTCAGGAAAAGGCACATGACAGCCCGCTTGGAGTTTGCCAAAAGGCACCTAAAGCACTCAGACCATGAGAAACATGATTCTCTGGTCTGATGAAACCCAGATTGGCCTGAATGCCAAGCATCTAGTTTGGCAGAAACCTGGCACAGTACCTAAGGTGAAGCACGGTGGTGGCAGCATCACGCTGTGGGAATGTTTTTCAGCGGCAGGGACTGTGAGACTAGACAGGATCGAGGGAAAGATTAACGGAGCAGAGCACAGAGAGAACCTTGATGAAAACCTGCTCCAGAGCTCTCAGGACCTCAGACTGGGGTGAAAGTTCACCTTCCAACAGGACAACGACCCTAAGCACACAGCCAAGACAATGCAGGAGTGGCTTCAGACAAGACTCTTGAATGTCCTTGATAAAAACAATCGAACATCTCTGGAGACCTGGAAATAGCTGTGCAGTGACGCTCCTTATCCAACCTGAGAGCTTGAGCGGATCTACAGAGAAGAATTGGAGAAACTCCCCAAATACAGGTGAGCCATGATTGTAGCCTCATACCCAAGAAGACTCCAGGCAGGAATTGCTGGCAAAGGTACTGAGTAAAGGGTCTGAATACTTATGTGATCAGTATTTTTAATAGATTTGCATTTTGGTCATTATGGGGTATTGTGTGTAGATTGATGAGGGAAAAAACAATTTAATTAATTTTAGAATAAGGCTGTAACGAAACAAATTGTGGAAAAATGTAAGGAGTCTGAATACTTTCCTGAATGCATTGTATAAGCCATATATTACACGTACATGGCTCTGGGGTGAGCTGGCCTAAAGTAACTGTCTGGGAGAAAACATTGAATATTCAATTACTTTTTTCTCCGTCTATCCTTAAACCATGTCATCGTCTTCGCAGTTTTTATTCAAGAGTCTCCAAACTAATAAGGTTGCTAGCATGCTGTGGTTAAAGTACAGAAAGCCCTACCTTTTACATCTGTAGTGACAGTGTCTATATTATGGTTTGATAGTCTTGTATACCTGTACAAAACGCATGACCTGCAAGGGATAATCAATGAGGGGCTCTGCGTTCTCTGGAAAATAATGAACGACGTGGAAGGAGTGTTCTACGATGTGCTAGCGGAGTAGAACTAACCCCCCACTGAGCAGCATTATTTTCCAGAGAACGCATAGAGCCCCGAGTTGATTATCCCTTTTATGTCTATAATTAAACACATTTGCAGCTAAAAATGTGTTCATTTGCAGGTAGAAATGTATTCAACATCCACTGAAGTAGCTAGCAAGTTCACTAGTTTCCTTGGTAACCAAACAACCAGACGTGCTACTATGAAAATCTAGTTCAACAAATGTTTTCAATTTGACTTTTGCTTTCAAAAGCAGCTCAAACATAGAACATGTAAGGATTAAATATAGCCTTTGAATTCTACCGTGCTGATATGCCGTGCCCTTGAGGGAAATAATGCACACTCTAGAATGCCCTTCAAGCCAATCAGAAACAAGTATTTAACAATGCCATGGCATAAGTCTACATACTGCTTTTGCACAACGATAGAAGATAATTATCTTTCCGAAAACTAGGATAATCATGTTTTTACACCTTGGAATGGCTTGATACACATAAGTTTGCCACCTTGTGAGAAAACAGAGAAACCACACACCTCCAGGAGTGGATGGAGAAACCAAGGTCATGTTCATTGGAACATACAACATAAAATGGTTTAAAAGTATTTTGCACAAAAAAAGGTAGCCCCCCCCCCCCCCGTTTTGTCTGTTGTCCGTTTAATGCCTAACGAACATAACCCATGTGTTTGCATCCTAAGTCTGTCCCTTTGACTATGCCGTCTAAAGACAAGGAAAGAAACTACTTCTCTCCACACCCGCGTTTCCTTTACCCTGGACTCGCAGTAAAAAAGAAAAAAAAGAAGAGGGATTTCAGCGATTTAGCTCTCTGCAGAGAGCCGCCGCCTCTATGGCTTGCTGGAAAGAGGCTCACTGGAGAATAGGGAGTGTGGGGGCCAAATCTAGGCCTAAGGGTGAACAAGGAGCCCAAACACTAAGGCTCTCTCGGAGGGGGCACATGGTTCGGATAGCAGATATTCTACACTAGTACAGATCATGTGGTCCAGCAGTACCACTTTCTGCTCTAAACACATGCATGCCTACCCACCAGAGACCAATCTTCATATCCTACCTTTCTACTATCTGCTAGCATTGAGATTGAAAAACATTGAGTCCATCAAATGTGGGCTGGTGGATCACCTTTTGGGGAGAAACCAAGGCTTTCTGATCCATATGCAGTGCATTTCAGTAATAGATACACAAGCTATTTATACACTAATATTAAAACATAATATATGCCATTTAGCAGATGCTTTTAACCAAAGCCACACCCAGTCCAGCGTGCATACATTTTACGTATGGGTGGTCCTGGCAATCGAACCCACAATCCTGGCAATACAAGTGGCATTGCTCTACCAATTGAGCTACAGAGGACCAACCACATTAGGAATGCTCATATATGCCTACCTTTAAGATCTCAAAATAGTGGAGACAATGATAGACAGGTGTCAGGAGTAACCGGGGCAGGACGTACTGGACTGCTTCCTTAAAGCCTTCGCATATAGACTGGGGGTTCAGAGACAGACAGAGATGAGTGTTAACTTGGGCAGGTAATAGTGTCAAATCTTATCAAGGTATATAGACCAGGGATATGCAAACAGTGGTCTGGGGGGAAAAGTCTTATAAAGTTCTGACCTTAAGGAAAATCCACCCAGAAATGGCCCATAACATTTCTAGTATCTCATATTATTCTGGCAATTCTCACAGGGACTTCATTGGGAGGTATGTTTGACATGCTTTTTACATTTTAAATCACTTTTATTTTATTTATTAAAGTAGCCATTTTATTCCCTTTTTAGACCTTTACACGCCTCCTGTAAGACCTTATGATCCATTAACCGTACATGATACAGACAACATCTTGATGCAATTATACTCATTGTAGTGTGCTCTAAAATATGGAGTATGTCTAGATTCTGAAATTGTTGACATGAAATTCTAATTCATATTTTGGAGCACAATGACACCAAGATGTTGTCTGTATCATGTACGGCTCACAAATCAAAAGCTTTTACACGAGGCAGGTACAGGTCTAAAAGGGGCTTAAACTTGTACTTTCATCTAGATAAAAAAAAATGTTTGCGATACAAATGTAAAAAGCATATCAAACATCCTTCCACACAGTGAAGTTCCTATGTGAGAATTTCCAGAACAATCGGATACCAGAAGTATTTCTGGACCTTCCTGGCGTGGACCTTGCCTGGTTGCCTTAACAGTCAGAATTTAAAACGCCAAACTCTGTTAGATGCACATCCAAGAATGGCCACCAACAAAAAGTTAATGAGCAAATTCTTCCAATTAAATTCACATGTAAATAGCGTGTAATTAATCTTTGCGGTACATGATTAATAACATTACAACTCTTTACTTTCTTAAAACATAATTTGAATACATCAGTTGTTTACAATGACAAAAACAAACAATGGAGTAATCAAGCCTGACTTTTGGGGTTATGATAAGGAGTGGTCAGTGAGGGGCCGGGGGAGTGTGTGGTCAGCAGGGGGCTGCGGTGGTGTGGTCAGCAGGGGGCTGGGTCAGCAGGGGGCTGGGGAGGTGTGGTCAGCGAGGGGCTGGGGGGTGTGGTGGGGGTGTGGTCAGCAGGGGGCTGGGGAGGGTGTGGTCAGCAGGGGGCTGGGGAGGGTGTGGTCAGCAGGGGGCTCAGCAGGGGGGGGAGGGTGTGGTCAGGGGGCTGGGAGGGTGGGTCATGGTCAGCAGGGGGCTGAGGGGTGTGTGGGGGGCAGGGGTCAGCGGGGGGCAGGGGGTGTGGACAGAGGCTAGGGGGTGTGGCCTCTGACCTGGAGGTAGAAGGCAGCTCCCGGTTTAGACAGCTGGCTGAGGAAGTGATCGTGGAAGCCAGTCCGTAGGATGTCTTGAGCATATGTCTCATAGGGGTCGAAGGCCAGCTCCTGGAAATAAAAAATATGAAATGTCATGTTTTATGACAATGGCCACAGCCATAGGGTGTAAGTGGGGTCTGTGAATGACAAGGAACCTTGCCTGGGACCTGAAGACTTGTGTTAGCTACCTGAGCTAATGTCTCGGTCCTGAGCTTAAGCTCGGCAGACTAACAGTGTTGTGGTGCACAAGAGCAATGTATTTTCAGACACAGGTTTAAGTGTAACAGAAGTGGTTTGTGTAATGAGAAACTTCACTGGTACCTGAAGACTCATGTTAGCTCCCCAAGCTAATGACTAATCTTTAGCTCAGTCTTAGGGTGCCCAGGAGCAATTTATTTGCAGAAACAGCACACACACAAAAACATTATATACGCGTGTAAACACACACATCTCCACAAAAACACACTTTTTTGCAGACAGCCATTTCTTACCACAGACAGCTTCACACACACCTACCTTGGACAGGTCTTTGAAGCAGCTGCCCACCACAAACAAGCTGGGCTCCCACAAACACCACATAAACATGTGCACCCCCCCCCCCACAAACACCCACCCACCTCAGCCAGGTCTTTGAAGCAGCTGCCCACCACAAACAAGCTGGGCTCCCACAAACACCACATAAACACGTGCACCCCCCCACCTCGGCCAGGTCCTCGAAGCAGCTGCCCACCAGCGGGTGTGGGCTCCCCTCATCTGTCATCTCCACCGTGTCTTCAATGAGGCCCAGCAGCTTGAGGGTGACCTCGTGGATGTCCACGATGCGGCTGAAGATGTTCTCCACATCCTGCAGGGTAGTGTAGAGAGCGACGTGTGAGAATAGAGGGATGGTGATGGAAAGGGGGAGATGGGGAACAGAGTAAAGCAGGAAGGCGGCAGTAGAGAAGTGAGAGCGGTGATAGAGGGGGGGAAAAGGAGTGGAAAAAGGCCAGAGTCAAACAAAGTCCTGATGGAAGACCAAAGTGTGTACGCGAGGGTACCTCCCATCACTACTCACATGGTGGGAGAAGAGCTTGGCGTCGGAGGCGATTGGCTCGCGGAACACCTTGATGATGAGGTTGAGGTCGCGCAGGTACTGTCGGACCTCTGCCATGAAGGTCTTGACCAGGTCGTAGTAGGTCTGCTCCTCGCTGGTGGACGGCTCCTCGTCCATCAGGGGGAAACCGCTTATGTCCTCCTCATCCTGGTGGAACATGTCCATCAGAACCTGGAGATGAGGGGGAATAGAAGTGGCCAGAGACGTATTCTTAACAATTACACAAAGAGTGTTCCGGACCACTTTTTCCTCCCGAGTGGCGCAGCGGTCTAAGGCACTGCATCTCAGTCCCTGGTTCGAATCCAGGATGATCACATCCGGCTGTGATTGGGAGTCCCATAGTGCAGGGCACAATTGGCCCAGCATCATCCGGGTTTGGCCGGGGAAGGCAGTCAAATATGAATTTATTTTAAACTGACTTGCAGAGTTAAATAAAAATACAATGAATAGATTATTCAATACCAGGTTGGAGTCAATTCCATTTTAGTTCAGTCAATTCAGGGAGTAAACTGAAATTCCAATTTTCTTCAGTCATTTTCTGTAAAGAAAACATGGAATTGGAATTTCAGTGTACTTCCTGAATTGAAATGGATCCCGAGAGACCCAAGCTTAGAAACATGCATGCGCACACACGCACAGGCGAACAAAAGCGGGCACACATTCTTCATCAGCTTACGTTCACAAATGACCCTACGGACTCCAGCTTTAGTTGTATATTGGCCAGTCAGTGTGGTTCCTGAAACTTCTCACCATCACACGCCACCAGCCATACGTATGCCAACAACAACAGTTACAAGACAATCTAATATCAGTCATAACAACATAAAAAGGGCCAATCTGGGATTGGTACCAATCTGGGATTGGAAAACTAGAAATAGTTTATTGGCACATACGGCCAGTGATGTACTGCTGGGAGATCTCATAGTAACGGATGTTGAAGATCCTCTTCATAATGCATTACAACACACTGTGAAGCACAACACAGGTGTTAACTCTCACCTTATCGGCACACATGGCCACGGTGATGTCCTGCTGGGAGATCTCGTAGTGGCGGATGTTCCTCACGTAGTTCCCTGCCAGCTTCAGGATGTCTGCTGAGATGTACTCCAACACGGCCACGATGTACACCGACACCTGGTGGTCAATCTTGTACCCTAGTACCTCCTGAACAAGGGAGAGGGATTATGGGAAAATGAGTCCACTACGTACACAAATACCTACTGTGTACTGGCGGTCTTGTACCCTAGTGCCTCCTGAACATGACCCAGGAAGAGAGGAATCATGGGTAAAAAGCAGGGTCAGTGTGGTTTGACTACTGTACAATCTGACCACCGCACTTTCAAACTAGTGTAAACGGTGCAGGCCTGAATGGTACACAGAACACAGAAAACGCAGGGTAAGATTTCCTTTATGCGTTTTAGTTACCGGTACATCATTGAACAGTAATTGGGCACAATGGGTACTTTAAATACTAATTAAGTCATGTATTACGATTAATGCAAGGCTCAGAATTATATAACCTGTGTTGTTAAAATTATGTCAATCAAATTCTGTTGTTGCTGCACATCAAAAAAAAAAAGAAAAAAAGAAATCAGTATGTGTATTTCTAAAACAAAGAGCACTACCAGCTCATAGCAAAAAAAGGTCTAAAGAATATAGGTGGAATATTCTTATCAGGTATCCAATAAGAGACATGTTTTTTTAAAGGTTGCTTGGTCACTCAAATCATCTATATGGTTAGGTGTTAGTTTGCATTCTAAAATGTGAATCCTATCCTTCCTTATTTAAAAAGGGGGCAATAGGTAAAAGAATACAACAAAAAGTGCAAAAAAAGTTGGTCTAAATTAAGTAAATCTTTGCATCTCGGCCTCCTTGGAATTTTCCCTTTCATGGTTTGAGTGAGAGAACCATTTGAACTTTACAGCCACTATTCATTCTAGCCTGAGCGCAAACCCTCATATTGGCTTTCGACATTTCTCCATACCCATCCCACAGCTTTTTACCAAAATGTGTTATTGTTTCAACTGCATATCGCCCCTTTAATATCATCTCAATTAAAGTATTTGGCATGGGTGAATACATTTTGTTAAGCATCACAGGTTCATCATGGATTTTCAATAAGTGACCAATTCCACAAAATAGTTAAATGTCTCCCTCTATTGGTCAGTATAGGTACTGTGAGTAGTGGCCAATACCGAAACAGAAAACATTTTTGACAAACACACAAAATATCAATTTTGTTTATTGAGTCACATTAAAAGCGGTTCAATCAATACTTTGTTTCATAACATTTTTTTTCTGAAGTGGAGAGCACAATTCCTCCTTTGGCCGCCTTTCCTTCCAGTTCTCTGCTGGAATTGCAAAGCTGAAGCTGGAGACGTATATCTCCCTCACTAACTTTAAGTATCAGCTGTCAGAGCAGCTTACAGATCATTGCACCTGTACATAGCCCACCTGTAAATAGCCCACCTAACTACCTCATCCCCATATTGTTATTTATACATTTTTGCTCCTTTGCACCCCAGTATCTCTACTTGCACATTCATCTTCTACACATCTATCACTCAAGTGTTTAATTGCTAAATTGTAAATATTTCTCCACTATGGCCTATTTATTGCCATACCTCCCTAATCTTACCTCATTTGCACACACTGTATATATACTTTTCTATTGTGTTATTGACTAAGTTTGTTTATTCCATGTGCAACTCTGTTGTTGTTTGTGTCACACTGCTTTGCTTCATCTTGGCCAGGTCAGTTGTAAATGAGAACTTGTTCTCAACTGGCCTACCTGGTTAAATAAAGGTGAAACACAGGTTTTTAAAGATATCAGTAACTGGGCTCTGTTCAGGAGGATGTAACATTACAACACTTTCAGATATATTGTGTAGAACAGCTAGAACGGATGCATAAATGAATACTTGACAGACAGTGCTGTTTGCAACATTCGGGACTTTTTATTGTGCCCTCAGAAAGTACTCACATCCCTTGACTTTTTCCACATTTTGTTGAATTTCGATTGTGTCACTGATCAATACACAACATCCCATAACATCAAAGTGGAATTACGTATTTAGAAATGTTTACATATTCATTTTTAAAAATGTAACGCTGTAATGTCTTGAGTCAATAAGTATTTAACCCTTTTGTTATGGCCTAAATATGTAAAAATGTGCTTAACAAGTTACATAATAAGTTGCATGGACTCACTGTGTGCAATAATAGTGTTTAATATGATTTTAAAATAACTACCCCATCTCTGTCCCCACACATACAATTAGTAAGGTCCCCCAGTCGAGCAGTGAATTTCAATCACAGATTCAACCACAAAGACCAGCTAGGTTTTCCAATGGTTCGCAAAGGGAACCTATTGGTAGACGGGTAAAATAAAAATATAAAGCAGACATTGAATATCCCTATGAGAATGGTCAAGTTATTAATTACACCTAGGATGGTGTATCAATACACACAGTCACTTCAAAGATAGAGGCATCCTTCCTAACTCAGTTGCCGGAGAAGAAGGAAACCGCTCAGGGATTTCACCATGAGGCCAAAGGTGATTTTAAAACAGTTAAGAGTTTAATGGCTGTAATAGGAGATAACTGAGGATGGATCATCATTGTAGTTACTCCACAATACTAACCTAAATGACAGAGCGAAAAGGAAGCCTTTACAGAACAGAAATGTTCAAAAATATGCATCCAGTTTGCTGTAAGGCACTAAAGTAATAATGCACACAATGTTGCAAAGAAATTAACTTTATGTCCTGAATACAAAGCATTATGTTTTGGGCGAATCCAACACATCACTAAGTACCATTCTCCATATGTTCAAGCACGGTGGTGGCTGCATCATGTTACAGATATGCTCATCTCCGGCAAGGACTTGGGAGATTTTGGGGGATAAAAAGAGTATAGGAATATAGCTAAGCACAGGCAAAATCGTAGAAGAAAACTTGCTTCAGTCTGCTTTCCAACAGACACACGGAGACAAATTCACCTTTCATAAGGCCACATATACACTGAAGCTGCTTAGCAAGACGGCATTGCATGTTCCCGAGTGGCCTAGTTACAGACCGATTTTCAAGAAGATTTTGACAAGACTTGAAAATGTCTGTCTAGCAATGATCAACAACCAACTTGACAGAGCTTGGAGAAGTTTTTGAATAATGGGAAAATATTGTACAATCCAGATGTGCAAAGCTCTTAGAGACTTACCCAGAAAGACTCACCGCTGTAATCGCTGCCAAAGGTGATTCTAACAAGTATTGACTCAGGGGGTTCAATACTTATCTAATCAAGATAGGATTTGATTTGATTTTTACTTTGACATGAGTATTTTGTGTAGATCCTTGACAACAAATGAAAAATGTTTTGGGGAAAATAAAGTCAAGGAGTGTGAATACTTTCTGAAGGCACTGTACATCACTGAATACACCCAGCATTTTCACAGCCTGACGAATGTACTTGGAGCTAAAGACCTAGGCTACATCCTGACCTTCATTATGATTGGTCTAGCCACCAGGGTCATGTTCAGTAGGCACAAAACGTTTTGAAACAGCTACAAACTACCTGAAATCAGGGTCCAATGTTAACCTTTTCTTTGTAAATGCATTAGGGTCATGCAGGACCTAGGTTGATATGCTTGGTCTGTATATATATTCAGTTCGTAATAGGCTACATTTGGTTATTATGGTAATACTGTATTAAAAAATATATATAATTTAGCAATGTAGACATTGTATTATTTTTGCTAGTATGTTCACTATTGAAGTTTTACTTTTGTAAACCCCTTTCCCTAAAATAAATAAGCTTAGCGAGTAGTACTCTGGACAGCTCATATGTGCCGTGTGAAGGCATCAAGTCATGTAGTGCGAGCGCTCAAGAAGTTCTGACTAGCGAGGAGCGTGGTTGAATTAACGGCCAATCATTTTGCTCAAATACAAATAACATGACTTTTCAGAGTGTAGTTTTCAATGGTTTTCAATAGCAGACTGACTAAGCAGGTAAACTGGAACAACAATATGCGCTGAGAAGATACTGCCTCAAAATGTTTTTACTGGCCAGCGGGCCATCAGCAATGTCAGATCCTGCTGAAAGTGTCCAGCAAGACACGTTCATTTTCGCTTTCCATTTCTAATGGCTTTGCCCTACTGAACATGACCCAGAGACATTTGGGATTATGGGTTACCTTGAGCAGCGGGTGGATCTTATCCACTGGCAGGGCCAAAGGATTCCTCCTCTTCCTCTTTTCGATGGCTGCCTGCGCGTCGGCGATAGCCCACTTATCGATAGGGTGAGGGAAACTCTTCTGCACTCGCTCCTGAGGGGAGGAAAGGAGGGATGTGTGAGGGAGATTGAGAGCCCTTCAATAGTGCAATACTTTTGACCAGAGCCCGATGGGCCCTTGATGTATGAGTTAGGTAAAGAGTTCATTTAACTCTTTAAAAACAAAGGGTGAGAACTGCAAAATACATCCACAGTTATCTTCATAAGCACTACATAAAAAGTCATAAGCGCTTATGTCAACAACTTCAAGTTGACATAGGCTTTCTGAGGCCTAGGCATTTACAAAATGTTTGTGTTGTATATTTGCGGGAATCAAACATTTATGTTGTGCTTACAAAAGGTATTAAGGAGCTCTTTATGAATGCGTTATGTAGTCCTTATGTAGGGTACATACATAGTACACAAACAATACAAATTTCACGTAATCCATTGGATTCAATGGGTCACAAATTACAATATACACAAGCACAAATGAGTGTGGTCAGTCACCAACCCAGGCAGGTCAAGGGTTAAAGTTCATACAGACAGGGTCACAGGGAGAGGTCAACAGAAAGAGAGCACAGAACTAAGGGAGGAGTAAACATGGTACAAAGAGACCACATATCCATGGTTTGACTTTACCATGCCCCATGGCTAGGGCCATGGGCCGTAAAAAGCACCTGCGGATTTCACGTGATCCGTCTGCTAGCAAAAAATGAGTCAAGGTGGACAAAACAAAAACAAGAGGTGAAAACAGGTTGGCCATCTAAAAACATGGACAGAACAAAGCAAGATGTCAGATGTTTTCTGCATTAGCTCATGTCAGTTATCATTGTAGAAAAGCAACAGTGTGATGCGCAAGAAAACGTTCTACTGTTCAATGACATAAAATAAAACAAGATATGGGAATGCTGTGAGTTCTGCTCAAATGATTGTCAAAGCAATACAAGTCAAAATACATGTCCGTAAATAGCTTAACTTTTCTACCGGTCACTTTGTAAATGGATTGGATTGGATTTGTAAGAATACAAATGAAAACTTGAGTTTTATCTCAGTGCAAAACAAACCGTCAAAAGTACACCATGACCTGAGCTTAAAAGAAATCCACTTCACAAACACTGATAATTTCCCCTTTTTGGGTGGGCACATAAAATCCACATCCTCTTTTACTGCAACCCTGATTTCACCAGCTGTCAATAAAAAGTGTGCTAACAGAATAAACAGAATAAAATGAAGCGGAATGCTATGCTGTGACTGTGGGACATTAAAGCAGCAATCAGCAGTAGAACGAGAAATGTAACCAACCAAATTCAGACAGTGCTATGGATGCAAGGACTGGCCATCCATGATATCAACATTATAGTTTTAACCATGTCTTGAGGCTATATAGTGTTTGTTTACACACATTGGAGTAAAACAAGCTTATATTTTGGCTTCTGATGGGGTACAACAGTTGAACTAAGCTCATGAAGCATTTATAAATTATATTCTTCAAGAATCATTACGTACAAATCATTAATTTAAGTCCCAAAATTGATATATACTGAAACCAAATATAAAAACACCTAACTTTCAACAATTTATACAGTTCATAAAAGGAAATCAGCCAATTTAAATGTATATTAATTAGGCCCTAATCTAAACAGTTCACATGACTGGGAATACAGATACAGTGGGGCAAAAAAAGTATTTAGTCAGCCACCAATTGTGCAAGTTCTCCCACTTAAAAAGATGAGGCCTGTAATTTTCATCATAGGTAACACTTCAACTATGACAGACAAAATGAGAAGAAAAGAAATCTAGAAAATCACATTGTATGATTTTTAATTAATTTATTTGCAAATTATGGTGGAAAATAAGTATTTGGTCACCTACAAACAAGCAAGATTCCTGGCTCTCACAGACTTGTAACTTCTTCTTTAAAAGGCTCCTCTGTCCTCCACTTGTTACCTGTATTAATGGCACCTGTGTGAACTTATCAGTATAAAAAGACACCTGTCCACAACCTTACCATTAAAAATCCTACAAAGTGATTTTCTGGATTTTTTTTCTTCTAATGTTGTCTGTCATAGTTGAAGTGTACCTATGATGAAAATTATACAGGCCTCTCATCTTTTTAAGTGGGAGAACATGCACAATTGGTGGCTGACAATACTTTTTTGCCCCTCTGTATGCATCGGTTGGTCAAAGTTGCCTGAAAAAAAAAAAGGTAGGGGCGTGGATCAGAAAACCTGTCAGTATCTGGTGTGACCACCATTGGTCTCATGCAGCGTGACATCTCCTTCGCAGAGTTTATCGGGCTGTTGATTGTGGCCTGTGGAATGATGTCCCACTCCTCTTCAACGGCCGTGCGAAGTTTTTTGATATTTGCAGGAACTGGAACACACCGTCATACATGTTAATCCAGAGCATCCCAAACGTGCTCAATGGGTGACATGTCTTGTATTCAGGCCATGGAAAAACTGGGACATGCTCAGCATCCAGGAATTGTGTTCAGATCCTTACGACATGGGGCTGTGGATTATCATGTTGAAAGCACTCCACACTGCCCTTTCCCACCTGGACAAATGGAACACCTATGTGGGAATGCTGTTCATTGACTATAACTCAGCGTTCAATACCATAGTACACACAAAGCTCAACACTAAGCTAAGGAACCTGGGACTAAAACACCCTCTGCAACTGGATCCTGGACTTCCCGACGGGCCGCCCTCAGGTGGTAAGAGTAGGCAACAAAACCATCAGCCACGCTGTCATGAAGAGGGCACGACAACACCTATTCCCCCTCAGGAGATTGAAAAGATTTGGCACGGGTCCTCAGAACCTCAAAAGGTTCTACAGCTGCACCAGAGACTGGTTGCATCACTGCCTGGTATGGCAACTGCGCGGCATCCGACCATAAAGCGCTACAGAGGGTGGTGCGTCACGGTTTCACACAGTTTCTCTGTGCATTCAAATTGCTATCGATAAAATGCAATTGTGTTCATTGCAATTGTGTCACCCTGGTGAAGACAGCGACCATGCAGATGAGCTTCCCGGAGACGTTTTCTGACCGTTTGTGCAGAAATTCTCCAGTTGTGCAAACCCAAAGTTTCATCTGCTGTGCGGGTGGCTGGTCTCCCGCAGCTGAAGAAGCTGGATATGGAGGTCCTGGGCTGGCGTGGTTACACGTGGTCTTGCGGTTGTGAGGCCGGTCGGCCGTACTGCCAAAAACTCTAAAACGACATCGGGGGCGGCTTACGGGAAAGAAATGAACATTCAATTCCCTGGCAAAATCTCTGGTGGACATTCCTGCAGTTAGAATGCCAATTGTACGCTCCCTCAAAATTTGAGACATCTATGGCATTGTGTTATGTAACAAAAGTGCACATTTCAGAGTGGCTTTTTATTGTCCCAAGCACAAGATGCACCTGTGTAATGATCATGCGGTTTAATCGGCTTCTTGATATCACTCACCTGTCAGGTGGATGGGATTATCTTGACAAAAGGAGAAATGCTCACTAACAGGGATGTAAACAAATTGTTGCACAGCATTTGAGAGAAATACGCTTTTTGTGCATAAGGAAAATGTCTGGGATCTTTTAGTTCAGCTCATGAAACATAGGACAAACACTTTACATGTTGCGCTTATATTTTTGTTCAGTGTAGCAAATGCTGATTGCCCCTTTAAGTAGAAGTAGCTCGCATCACTGGTCAAGGGTCAGTTTATTTCCCAGATGATAGGTTTAAATGAGACGATCAGGGGAACAGTCGTCTGATCCTAGATCTGTGATTTAGAGGCAACTTCTACTTTGCCACAGTTCGCTGTTGATTCCATGAGGGACTCCAAAAGGGAAGGTCTGCTCACTGTTTTTCTGCTTCCAAACGTGATCTGTTAATAATAAAGATTAGACAACACAATCACAATGATTCAACTTAATTGTGATTGAAATGTGTTATCACCTTGACCTAAGCTTCAGTAAAAGATCACATTTGAGGGCAAAACAACACTGAGCAAACACTCCTATTTCTCTACGTAAAGGACCTGTTTGTCCAAAGCTGCTGCTATTGCTTTGGAAGTATGTAAAAAAAAAAACTCTGTAAAAAAAGGGTCAACAAGGTTTTTGGTCCAGACACTGTTGCGCTATTGACGGAGATCCTTACCTCCACGTCCTGCACGCTGCGTGGCTGTGCCTGGCAGAGCATGCTGAGCAGCAGTAGGATCAGCTCCTCAATGTACTGCAGTGCATCCTCCTGGGACGACAATTTGGGATGTACCTGGCTCAGCACCTTCACAGAGAGAGATGTGTATTAGTTCAGTATGAGTTAAAAAAAAGGTTGGATCGGCAGAATATGTGGTAAACACGTATTAGTTCAGTATAGGTTGAGTTGATTATCATTACACTTTTTTTTAAAGCTTGAGGTGCATCTGGCCCAGCACCTTCACACAGAAAGAGAGGTGTGGCTAAGCTACTAGTTCAGTATAGATTCCAGCTGGGCCCAAACTGGTTGAATAAATGGTGTTTCCATGGAATAGAATCAACGTGGGAAAAGTAATCAACGTAAGGGAATTTAGAGACATGTTGAAATTTTTACACCCAACTTTAAACCTAAATCCAATAACAGTTCAAATGTTTGTTGATTTCATGTTAGTTGAGAACTCAAATGTAAAATCAAAACTAGACGGAGTGACGTCTATGTTCAAAAAAACCTTGGGCTGCGACTGGCGAGATATTTTCTAGTGTAGTATAGTTTCACACTTAGTCCTTTTTAAGACAATTTTTGTGAACTCAGTGCGTGTTCGCTTAATTTGTTGTGCCGTGTGAACACTCCAAAGTAACTCGGACCCTTCAAAAGAGCCCCGAAACAAACCAAACTGAGACCATCGCGAGAGGTTGTCTGAATTCAGTTTGTTTGCTTGCCATTATTTCTGCACCACACACTAGACTACTGCAACACCATTTCCCCTACCATAAGACCAATGTTCCACAAAAGAGAGAAGATGAGGTAACCCTTTACTTGACCTGCACAGTCATAACCATATCATGTCCTAACAGCTGACATAACACTGTCATGACACATATTTAGACCTGTTGTGACAGTGTTATTTCCTTGCTGTTATGAAACCTACATAAGAGTGGGAAGGAAACTTATTTGCAGAGAAAACTTATTTTAATAAATGTGGGTTCTGACACTTCAGGCAAGGGTCCTTTTTTCTCAATTTCCACCTGACTGACGTGCCCAAAGTAAACTGCCTGTTGCTCAGGCCCTGAAGCCAGATATGCATATAATTGGTACCATTGGAAAGAAAAAATGTTGGAGACTATAATACAAAAGATATGGTAGGAGAAAATCCATAGAAAAACCAACCAGAATTTTTTTGAGAGAAAGCCTATACTATTACAATGGAAAGTATCGAGAAATAATTAAATCTAGCTCCCAGAATGCAATTCCTATGGCTTCCACATGGTGTCAGCACCGTGTTCAATGTTTCAGGCTTGTTTCTTCCAAAACGAGTAAGAAATATGAGTTTTAGTACTGGGACACACTATTGGAAATTCATGTTTGGTCGCACGAGGAAGACAAGACACACCTGCTAATATCGGTTTCCTATTGAACATACTACTTTCCGTATGAAAAATTATAGTTGGATTACATTTTAGGGTATCTGAAGAGTCAATAGAAACTTATTTTGAATTGTTTTAACAAAGTTACATATATACACACACAACTAGGTTGGAGTCATTAAAACTCGCTTTTCAACCACTCCACAAGTTACTTGTTAACAAACTATCGTTTTGGCAAGTCGGTTAGGAGATATACTTTGTGCATGACATATAATTATTCCAACAATTGTTTAAAGTAAGATTATTTTACTGTATCACAATTTCAGTGGGTCAGAAGTTCACATATACTAAGTTGACTGTGCCTTTAAAAGAGCTTGGAAAATTCCAGAATATTATGTCATGGATTTAGGCTAATTGAAATCATTTGAGTCAACTGGAGGTGTACCTGTAAACGTATTTCAAGGCCTACCTTCAAACGCAGTGCCTCTTTGCTTGACATCATGGGAATATCAAAAGAACTCAGCCAAGACCTAAGAAAATAATTGTAGACCTACACAACTCTGGTTCATCAATTTCCAAACACCTGAAAGTACCACGTTCATCTATACAAACAATAGTATACAAGTATAAACACCATGGGACTGCGCAGCTGTCATACCGCTCAGGAAGGAGACGCGCTCTGTCTCCTAGAGATGAACGCACATTGGTGCGAAAGGTGCAAATCAATCCCAGAACAACCGCAAAAGGACCTTGTGAAGATTCTGGAGGAAATGGGTACAAAAGTATCTATACCAACAGTAAAACAAGTCCTAAATCGACATAACCTGAAAGGCCGCTCAGCAAGGAAGAAGACACTGCTCCAAAACCGCCACAAAAAAAGTCAGACTACAATTTGCAACTGCACATGGGGACAAAGATCGTACTTTTTGGAGAAATGTCTTCTGGTTTGATGAAACAAAAATAGAACTGTTTGGCCATAATGACTATCGTTATGTTCGGAGGAAAAAGGGGGATGCTTGCAAGCTTAAGAAGACCATCCCAACCATGAAGCACGGGGTGGCAGCATCACGTTGTGGGGGTGCTTTGCTGTAGGACGGACTGGTGCACTTCACAAAATAGATGGCATCATGAAGTAGGATAATTATGTGGATATATTGAAACAACATCTCAAGACATCAGTCAGGAAGTTAAAACTTGGTCGCAAATGGGTCTTCCAAATGAACAATGACCCCAAGCATACTTCCAAAGTTGTGGAACATTTGTGGGCAGAACTGAAAAAGCGTGTGAGCAAGGAGGCCTACAAACCAAACTCAGTTACACCAGGTCTGTCAGGAGGAACGGGTCAAAATTCACCCAACTTATTGTGGAAGGCTACCCGAAACATTTGACACAAATTAATCAATTTAAAAGGTAATGCTACCAAATACTAATTGAGTGTATGTAAACTTCTGACCTACTGGGAATGTGATGAAAGAAATAAAAGCTGAAATAAATAATTCACTCTATTATTCTGACATTTCATATTCTTAAAATAAAAGTGGTGATCTTAACTGACCTAAAACAGGGAATTGTTGACTAGGATTAAATTTCAGGAATTGTGAAAAACTGAGTTGAAATGTATTTGGTGCATGTAAACTTCCGACTTAAACTGTGTATATATAGTCATTTTTTAAATTTACTCATTTATTTTATTTTTTATTGGGTCTTCTGGTTTGCTTTAAGGAATTTTAAATTATTTATAATACTTAAGTAGATTTTAGCAATTACATTTACTTTTGATACTTATGTATATTTAAAACAAAATACTTTTACTCAAATAGTGTTTTACTGGGTGACTGACTCTTACTTGAGTGTTTTTCTATTAATAAGGAATCTTTACTTTTACTCAAGTGTGATAATTTGGTACTTTTTCCCCACCACTGTAAGTAGGTATATATAGCGGTCTGATAAATTCTGATGGGGTGGCTTGTCCTGCACATTGTAAAAACCCAGAGTGTATTCAGAGAATGTTGGAAAATACTTTTGGATCCTTTCTGAACTTGGCAAATGTGAATAAAGAGGACTCGGACCACAAAATAGGTGAAGTGAACTGGCGAGAGAGTTGAGTCCTCATTCAAAGGCAAGGGCAGTGTGAATACAAAGAGGATTTAGATTTAGATATATATATATATAAAGTTGACTATTATATAGATTTTTTTTTAAATACCCTTTGTAAATGTTTTAAATAAATGGGGATTTCTCATTTGGACCACTCGAAAACAGACGGAATACAATAAGTCAACTTTTTACTGAAAGTAGGCTAGACTTCACTCTCTTTTGGTTGGATAGGATGCGGTGGAATATAATGTAATGAATAAAAAAGACAAATAGGCTTGTAGTGTGGCTCCCCTTTGGAAAAGCCCTCTAGATATGCATTTGCAAATTGCAATACAGAGTATTAGGCCTACCTGATGAAATGCAAATTCAGAGTGCTGTGTTCACCAGTACCTAGTCTACTCAAATACATTCTTACTGTGGATAGGCCCATCTGCATTCCAGTCAAGTGCACTCCATCAACAGTCATAAGTCACTGTGACCTACACGAGAAGTTCTTGCAGAACATGCACATCATAACATAGACTCCTTGAACACACGCCCATGGTTGGCTTTAAATCAAACACTAGACATAGCTTTCATCATTAATGATGAAAGCTATTTTCCAAGTCAATTCATATATTTCCAGCAGGAAATTGCTATTAAGTACTCATTATCCCAAACTAATTTTGTGTTGACTACTGACAAACTTGTGCCCACTTCGTGCAGTCACTCAAACAGTGACAAACATGGCTAGAAAAAGAGATGACCAGCGACGAAGGGTTGTCGCTACGAACATAACTATAAAGACACATTACTCTAACTTTGAGGCCTACCTTTTGGTCCTGCATCTCCTAACCATCATCCATTGAGTTGGTACAAGACAACACATCAATCTTAACTTTATGGCTGGTAATGGGTCAAATAAGTTAGGGAAAAAGTACACAATTAGGCTACTTGAGTTTAGGTTGGAATAAGCATACGTTTACGGTTGTAGCTCGTGGAGTGGGACTACTGCCTCTTAACTCTGTGTCCCTGGTAACTGACTGAGCCCAGTGACGAGAGCACAGCATAGACACTCCGGTCTCCTCAGTTTGCCTCGCCAGCCGAGGCCTCCTATCAGAGCATGACTAAGCAAGCTCCGAGAGTCTCTACTCCCCTCCTCCTCTTAGAGAGGGCACAGTCCTACTGAACTTGGCAGCTCTTCAGAGGCAGAGAGAGTTACAAAGGGAGAGTGAGTGTGAGCGAGAGAGGGTGTTTTCTGAAGTCAGAGTGAAAAGATGGAGACCTTAGAAATAGAAAGTAAAACTATTTTTATGAATATGCCATTTAATTTTAAGGGAGAGACTGCATAAAATAGTAAACTGATCAGTAAAAATGGTGCAGAGTGAATAAAAGCAAAAAAGCGCAGATAGCGTGAAAAGCTAAATGAAAGGGAGGTAAGTAACGAGGCGACTATAACCTACAGCAGGGATCATTAAGATTTTTTCAACATGATTACTAATTATTTGGAGAGAGCAAATTGACTGCAAGAAGCCCAAATAGATGTATTTGACTAAAACAATACATTTCAAACCTTGCTTACATTTGTATGCAATTACACGTATCTCTCTATTAGGCATGGGAATACTGTGGAACAGATTACCTAAATTAAAATCACTTGGAGCTGATTTCCTGCTGTTAACAGTAATTTATTTCCAACAATTAAAATAAAATAAAAAACTAAATACAAACTCCAAAATACATACAGTACCAGTAGTATACACATCTACTCATTCAAGGGTTTTTCTTTGTTTTGACTATTTTCCACATTGTACAATAACAGTGAAGACATCAAAACTATGAAATAACGCATATGGAATCATGTAGTAACCAAAAAAAAGTGTTAAAATCAAAATATATGAGATTCATCAAAGTAGCCATCCTTTGCCTTGATGACAGCTTTGCACATGCTTGATACTTCATTGGAGCAAGAAATACGGTGGAAACCAATTTGAGCCCATGACAAACACCAATTCAACAAGCAAGTGACAAAACTTCAGATAGAAAGGCAGAGAATCGGAACATGGCGAAAATCGTACTGCAGCTGAAGTGCAATCTTCTCCCATCACAAGGCAAAGAAAACACCCATCTTCTATGGACATACAGAGGTTGCTGTACTGGGTCAAAGCCTGAATGTTCTCTAATGCCTCCATTTTACACACACACACACGGCTCCTCAGTGGAGGAACATCCTCCTCTGTGAATTTAATAGAAATAAAACTATACTAAATATATTCACCTTACCAAATAATTGATTAAAACACACCATCTTGCAGTGAAGGTCTACAGTAGCCTCAACAGCACTCTGTAGTGTAGTACCATGGTGTAGCTGGAGGACATATAGCTTCCATCCTCCTCTTGGTACAATGACTTCAATACAAAACCTAGGAGGCTCATGGTTCTCACCCCCTTCCATAGACTTACAGTCATTGTGACAACTTCCTGAGGACGACCTCCAACCTATCAGAGCTCTTGCAGCATGAACTAACATGTTGTCCACCCAATGAAAGGACCAGAGAATGACACTAGTACTGAAAAAAATAAACTACAGCTAGCTAGCACAGAAGTTCCTAAAATGTGGTGAGTGGAAAGACAGTTGAACAGTTTTGAATATAAGTTTCTTACAAAACTAAGGAGAAGCAAGAGTGAGATTAAATATAGTTTTATGTTTATTTTTAAACTTTCACTTAGCTATCGAATGTAGCTAGCTAGTTTAGCCTACTCAAACAGAGAGGGATGCCATGTTAGCTTGCTGGCTATCCAACACTGGAACTCTTCCAAGTCAAGATTTTGATTTTATTAATTTATTGCCACCGGGGCCCACCAGTGTAACTGCTAAACTGCTTTCTGACTGTACGTTGTACTGCATGATTGTAGCCGGTTTACTAACGTTAGTTCTAGTAGCTATGTTGACTATGACGGGACAACGATGTAGGCTGTGTATCGCGGCCAGCGGTCCTGATATGAAGGTTTGGCTTGGAAAGGTTTTTTCACCTGGTCAGACAGCTGAAGTCCACAAGCAACAGGAAAAGGTGATTGGAGGAAAGCATGTTGATAGTTGCGAGAAGGAATTATATATACAACAAGCAAAGTGAGCATGTTATTTTTTTGGTGGCTGCTATGAATGTGAACTGTGTCTGATAAGGGGTGTATAGATCCCGCTAATTCGGTTGAAAAACGTTCCTTAAAACGGAAGCGGGATGAACATACAAATTAGTTTCTATTGTACAAATTCATGTAACTGTTGGACTAATGATTACACCCTAGATCAGCTAGATGCAGGCAAGAGTGTGCAAGGCGGTATTGAGTCATTGTCTCGCACCTTGATTACTCAAAATTCTCTCGACCGTTGCACCTATGTTGTAAACTTTCACTCATTGGTACAGGGAAAATGTGAGTAGCATATGAGCCTAAAACTATCAACGTTAGATTGAGCTGGGTGAATGGAACTTGAATGAGTCATCCACTATGCTGTAATTGAAAGACAATGCTCATAAACAAAGATCATCCTCATCTTAAACGGCAATGACCAACACTGACACATACCTCTACCTACCTTTCTCACCTCGCGACGGAACAAAGAGGTATTCATCTGTCGTGGGCATATACGTAGGTGCTTTCAGAAGTGTGTTTTGAGTGGGGAACGATCAAGGTCTAACAGGAGGTCCTGAGATAATGTAAAAGATGTAGCCTAGCCTGACACAAGGCTTGTGTTAGGCTACATCATGATTGCCAATGGGGGAAAAAATAGAAGATTGACTAGAAAGCTCTGCTTGAAGATAACCTGTATGCTGGAATACATTGCATGCTGCAATTCTTTAGACCGTTTGATCACACTTCTTCATTTGCGCTGCTTCCTTGTGAAGGCAAATGATAAATAAACAAAAAAAGTGAAAACAAGTCTTAAAACCCATTATAATAAAGGTAATAATAATCTGAATAAATGAGTTGCAAATAAAATCTGCACACACACAAGATAAAATATGGAGGATAGGTTTATGGGAAGCTCCAAGAAAAGTTGGAAGAAAGGCTCATTATTCTAACTGAAAAATGGGGGCCAACTCAATACTTCCCCACAGAAACAATGCCTAAGGTGGACTTCAAATCAAAAAGTGTTGTGTGGTTTACATTGTCAAGCCTTGTCCTCACCTCCAGACATGTGTAGTAGAGCAGTGTGGTCCTCTGATAGACAACATCAAGTAAAGAGTAGAATGAAATACTTGATTTCAAATTCAAGGTCACTCTCCAACCCCAGGTTATGAGTGGACTGAGTGTCGTTCTAGAAGGAAGCATGGGAGTCTCAAATCCAGAGTAAGCTGCTGATCATGTGAATCAATATCGTTGATGACGATTCAAGCTCAAGTGAATTGACTCCAAATGTGCAACGTGGCCTTGTGAGACCTAAACCCACATGACCTCTTCACCTGATCCTGTGTCACTCTTGGCCCAGAGGTTTCCGATGACAACCAAGCTGGTGTACCCAGGTGCTCCTCCCTCAATCCCAACTCAACTCTGGTAACCAACCCTTGCCCATAGCCCTTTCCTCAAGAGTCTTAACAGAACTGAAGGGACCAGACAGATCTCCTAATCTGCAACCTATAGCACCTCTCCAATAGCACTTCCACCTGTCCAGGTCCTGTTAGGTCTGCGTGAATTATGTGGGAAGGGGCTAAGGGTTTATGAAAAGGGGTTAAAGAGCAGAAGGAATCCGGGCCGGAGCTGCCCGTCCCAGGCAGGTGGGTGTGGTGGAGAGAAGGCCCTGGTTCCTGCATGCCAGACTAACCCAAAGCAATGCCAGGAATTTCATTCCCAGGAACCCCAGCCAGTGCAGGCCTGCACGGCACAACATGCAAATAGTGGGGATGTGCATATTTCACATACAGGAACGATACTTTTTAGTTTGAAACAATTCGGTTTGATTTGAGAACGAATAAATGCAATTCAGTTCAATGCACTAACACATTCATTTTCCATTCTAAATACAAATCTGCTCATGGAACTCATGAGCTGGGCCTCCCTAAGCTGAATCTGTCTGAGTTGATTTATGTGCGTGTGTCTGTGTGTAAATGTCGGCACCTGAGCTGAGCCATAAGGGAGACTATAGCATTTCCAGCCCCACTTCCAAAATCACCACCTGCTAAAATGACAAGTTAATTAGTGGATTAATTGTTTGAGCTAGTATTGTATCAATATTTATCATTTACGAATTAGCTATACTTTGAATTTCACCCCATCTCAAAATCTTAATGGTTTTGACCATTTTTAAGTTTTTACAGAGTGACATTTTCTTCTCCTCTCGCTTCAAACATGCAGTGAGCCTCGCAAAAAGGATTGCGGTCCACATTATGAACTTGACCCTTTATATATAGAAATGACCATATACAGACAAAACTATTGCTGATGGTGAACCTGAACAATCAAAATAAAATGTATTTTAAGCACTGTTTGGCAGGTAAATCCATGAGAGTTGTCTCCGGTAGCTTACTTGTATTCCCCTAAAACACAATTTTCAACAGTGCATAGATATCAATACCCAGCAAACAGATTTTTAGTCAACTAATATAGCCTAATATCATACAAGCCATTTTACTATATGAATGCTGAAGGTGCCGAGCAGATGTGCAATATCAGGAACAGACCGCCTACCCCACATTGGTCAGCGCCCAAAGCTGAGCACAGTTTGCCTAGGCTAGTGATGATGTCTGGGGTTGTTTAGCATGAAAAATGACTTTTAGATCAATGACTGTCAACAGTCACATGCAGTTCGACACTGAAGGAGAGGACACCAGTTGTCAAAAGATGAGGTAGTTTCAGAAGGTAGAAATTATTTTATACGATTCCAAAAAAATTGTGAACAGGTGATTTGTGAAGTTTTAATCGATTTTATGACCAGATGCAAGCTACATTTGGATCGGTTTGGGGTCCGCGGACCGATGTTAAACATTTGAATCGGGGACCGATGCATATCGGTGAATCGTCACATCCCTAGCAAACAGATTAGGAGAACAACAGAAAGAGGAATGGGGCACACCGTTTATATGGAAGATTGTGATTATTGCAGATGCTAGACTGATTCATTATCGCCAAAGAGTAGAGGCAAGTTGCAGCATGTTTGGATGTTAAATGCCATTGTAATGTGAAAAGTCTTTGTAAGTACATATGGAAGAATCAGTGTGACATTTTCCATCACCAATTGAAGATCATGTCCATTGATGTTTAGCAGGGCTGGGAGAATATTAGGGGATATTCTAGACTACAGCTGTTTTTTATTTATTTTTTAAACCTGACCACAACTTATCCCCACAAAATGAACAAATTACTCTGTGCATAAAGTTTTTTTTTTTAATCCAGCAGAGAACTTCAAAGACTTTGCAAACTCACGCCATTGGAAATTTGTGGGGAGGCTAAAATGAGGGCTTGCTCTTGACAAAGCTTTTCCTGGCAGGGCTGGCTAACCTGGCATCTTGGCTTTGGCAAAGCAGGCCAAAATGTCTTGAGCAGTGGACCATGGAGAAAATATATATTTTTTAAAATGGCATGACAAAACTGACCCTATTTCCCCATTTCATTCCACAGCAGAAACCTGAACAATGCTCATCCACTGGAGTGCATAGGCGATAGGCCAATGGCCAAATCAATAGGGTGAACAGAGGGTGTGTCAACTCTGAACGGCTCAATGAGGAGAAGCTGGTCTTGCCATGGGGCTCTTTTGAAGTCTTCCATAACCGCTCCTAGACTTGTTGACACAGCTTGAGCGGGGAAAGCAACACTTGAGGGATCCAATGGGGGTGGTTTGGAGGAGAAGGGGGTAAAAGCTTGTTGCAAAAATGTCCTTAATGCGACCCACTGGGGCTAAACCTCCCCTTCGTTGTCGCTCACTCCTGTTTTCTGCGAGGGCTGACTTGCTCTGACCTCATGCATTGGGCTACATTCCTGCCATGCCTGTGGCGTTGTATTGCTACAGCATCATCGCACTTTGGCATTTGCCGGCCCTTGCCAGTCTACACACAACAGGAATGCAGAGGCCATCCCCCCTCGTTGGGATTCCACATGTGCCAGTCATCCAAAAGTGGGACCTCGAGCAAAGACTTGAACTGTTTCTCTGCGGCATTCCTCCACAGTTCGTTCAATCTCCCACATAAGACCAACTTCTCAACATAACTCACAGTGTACCGTTTCTGCAGCATTAGCTAAAAGATTAACCGAGGCATGTCAAAGGTAATTTTCATTTCCAGATTCATATCAAGCGGCACACTATCATTAGATAATTCAGTCCTAGCGGGTCCATTAGGATGTTTTTCTTTCAGTAGGCTAGAATTCAGTGTCGGTATTATTAACCTACTGTTTAAGTATTGTTCTGATTCTTCCAGTTCTTCTTAGCATTCTCTTCTCCTGATCACTACCTCCGGTCCAACGTGACACAGAGGGGCTTAGGCTGGGCCTACCCCTTCATGTCAAACTCGCATTGTAAATTGGGATAATTATTGTGTTTGTTATTCAGGTGTCCTTTCATCTTGACTACTACCATTATATAGGCCCAATAGTTTTTCTGTTTAGGCCTAAATTGGCTGGTCTGGAGTGGTTTTAACTAAGAATGTTGCAGTGCCCAAACATGAACTAAATATATGCTAGTCATTGAAAACACTCATCTTAAGAAAGCTCTGGGGTGAACAAATAAAAATGTAAAGAACATTTTTTTTAAAGAAACAATTTTCTCAACTGTCATTGTAACATCCCACTCGAGAGCTGTGACTGAAGTTCACTGACTAGGCATTCCCCTGCTTGCAGCATCTTGCTGAAAAACCCCACCCTAATCGCCTCACGCCAGCTATAGGCCTCTATTTACCAACACACACACACATGCAAACCAGGGAGGCGCTAGTCAGTGTTCACTCTGTGTAGACCAAGGTACCGTGTGTGGTGTGTCATTAAAATTTGCCCACATCACGCATGTTATTTCAAACCACCCCAAAGGTCTGTATATCGCCAAAAACACGGCCACCACCTTCATGAGAATATATGAGGGCGTCCCAAAATATTGAGACTGAGTCAGAACCTACTTGAAAAAAGGTGCTGAGTCAATCTTGATGAGCTGTGACCCATGCAATGTTTCAAAACCTAATTTCTCTTCAAATACCTGACAAGTCTAGGTGTGCAATTTGCATGTTCTTATTTTCTTTGGTAGGAGGTAGAGTAAAGCAGTGTATCACAACAACAATATAAAAAGATACTTATGACTAATCTAGCAACAACTACTGTAGTGTCAATGATGTTGTCCATGTAAATGGTCAAATAGTCATGTATTGGTCATGAATAGGCTATGACAGTCACCTCCACCAACATAGCATTTCCAAAACTGCCTTCAGGGACAAGAACAAACAAATGACTCGTTTCATGATGATGATTAGTACTACAATATTCAGGGTTGCTGCTAGCAAGCACTTTGTTCTATGTCTGAAATTGAGGGCCCAGTTTCAACGTTACTATGGAGCCCTTCGCTTAGGAAAAAGTGATGCAGTTTTGCCGAGGGGGGGCGACGTTCTGTGAGCGTGACAGCGTCCTCCCCCACAGAAGCTTCCAGTTCCGTCACACTCAAACTGACACTGTGGACAAGATGTACATACAGTGACGCTGAGATAGCAGATACAGATAAAAAGGGGACGTTTTTAGGAATGGTGTAATGGATGGGGAACTAGTGACGTTCGAGTTTAGGTGAGGGAATCAAACACAAACATTTGAGTCAAACATAGGGCTGTGTCATAATAGAAGCATCGCGTCCCCACGGGTGCACCCCAATAATGAGCGGGGGGCAACTAACAGTAATCGCAATGCAATTTTATCTTGGTACTATTAGCACACACAATCATCTCGCTACACACGCAATAACGTCTGATAAATACGTGTATGCACCCAATATACTGTGATTTGACCAACCAAACCATGTGTCACTGGCAACATGGTGTGTTTTGACGTGGCACCATTAAAATGTTTGTTAAAAACGTTAACGTTAGCTGGCTAGCTAATAATAGCCACTTTGCTTGTAATGCATACCCTCGCCGTCTAACGTTAATTTGTTCGCTTGGCACCTGCCAACTTCCTAGCTTACCTTGTTCAGGGAGGGTACCAACAGCCCCCGCCATTTCGGTGCGTTCTCCTCGCTGAAAAAGTCGTACTGAACCTGGGCCGCTTGCATGGCTTCAGCTGCCGGTCTTCGTGCGCTATCTTGCAGCCAGTGAGCGTTGTGTGTTCACGGCCACTTCTCACATCAAAGCAGTATATAGTGTGGCCTGTGGTTGGAACTGAGAGGTGCAATATTCTGTGCGGCCCGCTGCCTCAGAATATCCACCAAATGAGCATTCCTCTACCAAAACAGTTAACAATGCGACCATTGCATCGGCAGTGTACAGATGTTGATAGCTGCTAGCTAGCCGTCTCCAGCTGCCGAAGCAAGTCGTTATCGTTAGCTAGCAGGCTTGCTCTTTCGGGACACCGAGAGTTTAAAAAAAAGCTCAAAATGCACGAACCCAAAGATACTTCAAACGCTAACTAGCAAGCTTGCGTTACTTTGGCAGATGGACATTTTTTCCAAGTTCCGAACTGACGTTGTTGGTGGCAACAAATGTTACCCTAACTAATTTGGCAAGCTAGTAGTAGCTAGCTAGCAGCCGAGCTGGTGATGTTTACTAGCCGTAGCGGATCGATCCGAATCGGAAGATGGTTGGAGTAGTGGTGAACTAACTAGCAATATGTGGACAGTGGCGTAGCTGACTAGCTAGTATCCAACGTGGGAGTGAAGGTGTCACTTCACGTTTCGGGAAATGCGATACTGTTCGTCCTTTTCGGCCAGTCGAATCATTCCCTATATTTTGGGCAAAAAAAACCTCTTCGGTACAAAATCGCCCATTTTCACCGAATCTTCGGTAGGGTGGATATTGATAACCGTGTTATCCTCCATGAATTTATAATTTCCAAAACATGTCTTCAGACTATTTAGCCTTTTTGTCTGGTTATCGAGAAAACCAAGAATCCACGCAAAGGCTGGTTTTAATTACCAGTTTACCTTTGGTCAAAATGATTTATTTAGACGATTGTTATGACTCGGGTCGGGTGCAGTTGCTGGTAGAAGAATATTGCACAGGCGCAGATGATAGCCAATGACGTCGTTAGGGCTTGTTTACGATAATCATAGCGCCAGCCCACATTCGCAGATCTGTATACTATCTGAGAGCAATAATTAAACGATATCATGAAAAACATCGTTTGATGAGAAAGATCAATTGAAACCATTGCATACTCACATTGCAAGCTCAATGTGCCTAGTCACATTACCTCCGTCACTCCAATATTCCTGCACATGTACATGTAGTATTGGAACTGACTTAAAATATTTTCTGTATTTAGTATGCTTACTTAATTACTTTTAAAAAATCATTTCTCTTGTGCTTTTTTCTAGTAATACATTGTTCTGGATTATTGCGTTGTTGGGTTGAGTTTGCAAGAAAGGCATTTCACTGTACTTGTGCATGTGACGTTAAACATGATACCAACGATGCATGTGAACTAGTGCTAGTTTTGTGCGCACGCGGTGAGGTCGCAGACTTGACGAACAGAGCCCAGAGAAAACATAATGGAAAGCATTCATCTTTTTGTGGATACTTCCCAAAGCAGACACCTCCACTAACTAACTGGGTGGAGCAGTTCATGGTATAGTAAGCATTCCCAATGTTCAAAATACACATCTACATCTTGGCAGAAATGATTCCATAGGTTTAATAGGTTTAAAAAGACATATACCCACTAAAATGTCAAAGAGAAAAACAGACTTTCTTATTTTTTTTCTATAGCTCATCAGTCAATCAATGTATCCCTTCGTGAGTTAAAATGTTTAATATGTAACATGTCCAAATATAGCAGTTGTACAGGCGAAATTAAGCAATTTTATTTTACAATATGTACATGACACAAAAGCAATATGGAAAGAAACCAAGTGAGAAGATTCTTATACTTCATCATACCGTCTAAAATTTTGGAGAAAAATAACGCTTCCTATGGCTCATCAGTCAATCAATCTAGCCCATCGTGAGTTAAAATGTTTAATATGTAACATGTTCGAATATTAGCAGTTGTACAGGCACAATTAAGCAATTTTATTTTACTGTATGTACATGACACCAAAGCAATATGGAAAGAAACCAAGTCAGAAAATCCTTGTACTTCATCATACCCTCCTTTAGTTGTGTAAGCTACATGGAGTCGGCAAATCACATTTAGTGTTACATGTTCAATTTGGCCCCACATATTCCCACTGACTCCCCAATGCATGAGGTAGAGGCCTTACTATGACGCCCAAACACCAGAACAAACCATATGAACAATGCAATTTAGCAAACATTCAACATTCAACTCATTGGCCACCATACGGAAAAAGATTCTAAGATGGTACAACTGCCCAGAGTCTCTTCAGTTTGAATGCAGTTTTAACAACAGCGTTGGCGTGTATGTAAAAAAATAAACATTATATTGCCTGGTTAAATTTGTCTGAGTTAAAGTGTGTAGTATGATGTTTTCTAATGCACTCATGCAGATACTTTGTTATAAGCACAACTTAACCGTGCCTTAAATGTAAGAATAAAGTGTTTTATTGCGTACAACTATGTGCAAATTTCACAACCAGTGCATATCTGAGAATTGACAACTTTCTATGGGGTTGGAATTAAAGTGTGTGAAAATAAAATGACATTGCATATGGCTTTATATCAAAACGAGTCTAACATATTAAAAAAAGGCAACACATGATCAAAATGAACAGACACTTTGCTCTTTGACATCCTACCACTGTTTTGTAAAATTACATTAGTTGACAAGCCCTTAAAAGTTGTACCCCACATTGATTAGGCAACAACTCTTTATATCTCTTAAGTTGGGGGGCAACTTTACAAAATATATGCAGCATGGTTATCTACATGACATACTTATAGTGTACAACCTCAATATTCTATTTACATTAATTACAAACACATCGGTCAAGCACTTGTCAGGTAAGGATGCATGCTCTCAGAAGTTGGTCAATATTGAAATAGTGTGATATCCAGGAATGTGGGTTTGTGTTACTATAAATGTCGACTTACAATTCAAATCATAAGGTTCAATTAAAAACCGGACATATCCAAGGTTGCTTGCTCGATGAATAGTCCGATTGCAATTCCTTGGTCTCAGATGCAGAGTCAGAGATGTCCTCCTCATCATAGTCTGTTCCCACCAGGGATGGGGTCAGTTCCATAGTTTAATTTCAGGACATGAATTCCAATTTAATAATAGAAAAATAAACCTAATTGCAATTTTCAATGAATGAATTTCATTCAGATTTATAACCTCTTAAAATGTAACTGAAACCAATCCTGGGCCATGTTCATTAAGGCATACAATGAAATAATGTTTTGCAACCGACAATGAAACTAAGGTTTCTTATTGGACAGGTTCAGACTGTACATCCCTGTAGCACTCCGTTTCAGAAAGCTTTATGCCTACTGAACAGGACCCTAGTTCCCAGAGCGCAGGGTGGTTAGTAACTGTTCTCGTGTCCAGCCAGGATGTATAGGTTGCTGTGTGCTGTAGGGTTGTCTGTAGGTCTGCTCTCCAGCACCACAACCCTGCAATCAAAGGTACAACGGGCGTATTCAGTGATGTGAAATGTTCTGAATGTTGCAGATAGAAATAAAATGAACTGCATGAATAAAATATAGAAATCTTCTGAGATGTGACTGCAAAAAAATAAGATCTGGAACGCCACCATAGCTATTACAGGCAGTAATCGAGGCACTTAAAAATATATTTACCTTGCCTATTTTTATTTATTAATTTGACAGCACCGAAATGAGGGAGACAGCACAGAAATGAGGGAGATATGTGTAGAGGGACAGATAGATGAAAAGGACAGAGGGGATTCGTACCCATGTCAGCAGAGGTCGCTAAACTAATTTGTATCCACAACACTAAACACAGGTTTCCCCAAATGGTGGTGATTTTATTTGTAAGTTTTCTGAGCAAAAATCAAATACATTTTATTTGATTTTAAATGTGTTATTATTTTATTGTCGGACATAAGACTGTAAAAACACCTGCAAATCAGCTCCAAGTGACTTTAATTTTGGAAATCTGTTCCAAAGTATTCCCACGCGTAATAGAGACATATAGTATGTGATCGTATACAAATGTAAGCAAGGTTTGACATGATTATTTGTTTGGGCTTCTTGCGGTCAATTTGCAGTTCACAAATTATTTCTAATTATGTTCTGGGCCCCCTGACCATCCGCTCCCCCTCAAAAAATAGTCCTGAGGCTGAATCTAGTTGATGATCCCTGCTAAACGGATTTAGCCTCAATCTAAAAATGGATTTCTCACCTGTCTGATCCTAGGAGTCGGAATATCCTGGTGTTGTCGGAAATCTCCTGTGTAATCTGGTGGGAATATGGACAGGATCTAATATTCACGTCATCGCAGTCATTATTATAGTCATCATATTAAAACAACAATAAACAGTTAAAATACTTGCCTCATTAGATTTGAAACTCCGCCCTTGCATGCCATGTCTCCAGAAAGCCAGAACACTGTCTTGAAGGCAGACTGTGGAAAAGATGGATGTTTAATATACCATATGAAAAATAAAAAATTTGACCAGAATGTCATTCATCATAACATGACTGTGAAACTCTGCTCTCCATTCTATAGCTGTTGATACATGTGTGAGTGTATGTGTGTGTGTGTTGGCTAAACTCTAGCAAAGGGGTCAAGGGCAATTACCTATCGACTCAATCTGGAAATTAAACGTCAGCTCAGCTGAAAGCTTTCTACTGGACTTCAGCCTCCCCTGCAGATTCACAATCTTAATGGATCCTGAGGAGTTAAACAATGATGCTATTACAAGAAACTGAAGACATCCAGGCACAAAATGGCTGCCCTCCACCCAGGCGGGATGCAACACATTGGTGGCTATTGAGGTGAGTTTCCCTCCATCTCATTTAAAGGACTGCTCAGTGATAAAACATGATACACTGTTAATATATTGTCATAATGTTATTAGCAACGCATACAATGAACGTACAATGCATGTATAATCTACATAGATAATATTACAATGCAAATCCGATTTTTGGATTGCCAAGACATGCTGCTAGACTCACGATCCAGGCAGACAAGAATGGTGTCTCTTTCCAGTTGAGTCACATGGATTACACAGGTCTGTGGAGTGTCTAAGAGGAGATAAAAACATAAAAACGTCAACTAACCATTTAATCTGTTGCTTTATCAGCGTCAAACATTTTCCATTATGAATGGAATCAAATAGGACTATATTGACTCTAGAGTTGTGTCAAGTCTATGTCAATGAGGAGTCAAGGTCAGTCTTTGAATGAGACCTTACCGGACTCTTTGAGCCAGGGGCAAGCGGTGTTGGGGTCCAGCGTCTCAAAGCGTACCACCTGGTTGAGCTCCGTGCCCTTGCTGACGCCCATACAGATGAGGGGGTACTGGTGCTCGGGCACCACAAGCATCTCAAACACCTCCATCGGGCAGGGCAGGGGAAAGTCAATGTTCTTAGGAAGACAGGGTTAGCATTAGCTATGTCAACGTTAGAAAGAGAGGGTTACCATTATCACTATGCTACATTGGTCTAGACTCTAGCATGTTAGCATGCTAATCTCAAATTCGATGTTCTTGCGAGTAGAGGAGCGTTAGCATTAGGCATGTAGACGGGTGGGGTGTTTACCAACAAAGCCGACGCGTGCGCGCAACCACAAATTATTAGTGACAACATGTACGATGTACAGTTGAAGTCAGAAGGTTACATACACTTAGGTTGGAGTATTTAAAACTCGTTTTTCAACCACTAAAGTTTTTTCAACAAACTAACGTTTTGGCAAGTCGGTTAGGACATCTTTGTACATGACATGACACAAGTCATTTTTCCAACAATTGTTTACAGACAGATTATTTCACTTATAATTCATTGTATCACAATTCCAGTGGGTCAGAAGTTTACATACACTAAGTTAACGGTGCCTTTAAACAACTTGGGGAATTCCAGTAAATGATGTCATGGCTTTAGAAGATTCTGATAGGCTAATTGACATCAACACATTTGAGTGACCCCCTTCTGTCAAGAGACATTTTTTAAGTTTTAGCGTTAATTTCGTGTTGCAGTTTTAATGCAAGTTTGCTGCAATTCTATACATTTGCAATGGAGTGGAAAGAAGATTTAGCAATTTAAAAACAAATTTTCTGCAATTCTACTAATTTTGTCATGGGGTGGAGAAGAAAAGTGGTTGTTTTACAGCTCATTTCCTGCAATACTACACATTTTTCAATATGGCGGAGAGAAATATGATAAAGTGAGACTTACAAAATCAATGGGGGCCCCCGACCGGTATTTCGATCACGATAACAAGTTTAGTAGCTGGCTGCTAAACTAACTTTAGCAATCAAAAAATGTGTTTGCTGACATGGGCTAATTGACTGACTATCAGTGACTGACATAAGAGAAAAACTGCTGATGCACAATCAAATTTAGAAATTGCACCATGTCAATTCTACTATCCTGACTGACCTAAGAACTCCTTGGTCTAGACTCTAGGATGCTAATCTAAAATTATGTTCTTGGGAGGAGATGGCTAGAGTTAGCATTCATTAGCTTGTAGATTACAAAGTAAGGGTAGCCTTGTTGGCATGATTATCTGAAACCCGAACACCTCCATGGGCATGGCAGAGGAAAGTTAATGTTCTTAGGAGAGGACAGGGTAAGTGTTAGCTCTTCGGTTACAAAGCAAGGGTAGCTTAGTTTATGTTTATGAAACACAAACACCTCCAGTGCCAGTGGGCAGGGGGAAGTCAGTGTTTTTAGGAAGAGGAAAGTGTGTTTCCATTAGAAAGGAGGCTACAAAGTAAAGGGATGTCTCGTAGCATATCTCAAACACCTCCATTTGACAGGACAGTTAGCGGAAAGTTGTGGATTGTCTTCCCCGGAGGCTCTTAGCATAGCTACCATCAATGCTTTATTGTTTTTGGTTGAAACCTCATATGGCTATGTGCTGTCAGCACTCCTCAAAGGTTTGGAAGTAAACCGTGAGCCTGGCAAACACAAAGAGATGACTAAATAAATGCACACAGATGCAAAAATTCTTACCTTGATAAGCATGAACTTCTGCATGGGCTCCACCCATTCCAACATGACCACACTGGATTGGAAGGCCCCACACAAGTACTTGTGGCCCGTGTAAGGGTTTCTCACTAAGGGGGAAATTGTTGGTAGTCAGCCGGGGTTGTCAATCATACTAAGCTGTGACCACAATAATATTTTTTCAAAAACCTTTCAACTATTGGTACTCAGATGAAGAGGTTGTTGTCATAATTGGTTATAAGGGGAATGGAGAAGTATTGTGTTTATTACATTTAGTGAAGTGATGCATCTAAGAAACCAGTAGTGTAGCAACTACTCTCAATCTTGTACCAAGATGACGTAGCAACTTGTGAGAAAGTAAGGGGTTGGATGTAGAAAGGGGGGAAAACTAAGGGGGAGAGAGAAAAAGCATGAGAGTAATAAAAAAGAGAATGTCCATCTCTACTCACCCACACAGCACTTCTGACATCCCTTGGTGTCGGGAATCTTATTGGAGATGGAAAATTTCCTAAAAACCACAATAACAAGGAATTTAGTCGGAAAAGTGGGACTCTTCCCACAGAAAACTCCTACACACAGAGACATCGCCTTACTCCTTACCTTGGAATGATTTTGTCTGGGAGCCGGTGGGTGGGGATGGCCATTGGCAGCTTCTGCATCTGTCGAGCATGCTCGTACAGACCCGCCAGATTGTGACAGTATAGCTGAGAAGCTTTTCCTGCCAAAAAACACAACGAACACACCTTTGAATGCTTTGAAAATCTTAGATTTTCACGCAAACAGTGCAGTGTCTAACTGCTGGTATATCTGAAGCAAGTATTGACAAGTAGTATTTACGATTTATATTTACGAATGCATATTTAATGATAAAATAAGACTAATGCTCTTGATGACATATTGCTGCTTTTGGTTTATGTTTTTAATGTATGTCACTGTCATTGGGGTGGCAGGTAGCCTAGCGGTTAGAGTGTCGGGCCAGTAACCGAAAGGTTGCTGGATCGAATACCCGAGCCGACAAGGTAAAAATCTGTCGTTCTGCCCCTGAACAAGGCAGTTAACCCACTGTTCCCTGGTAGGCTGTCATTGTAAATAAGAGTTTGTTCTTAACGGACTTGCCTGTTAAATAAAGGTTAAATAAAAATGTAATTAAAAAACAATGTGTGTGATGTGTCTGGAGAATCTATTCTATAAACTACAAATAAAACAAACAATGTAAGATTTTTTGTTATTTGTTGAGATATATTAGCAATGTGTGTGTGGCAATACAGGTTTCTATGATGAATCCTTACCAGATATGGAGAGCAGACTATTACTCATGACATAAAGCCACGTACACCTCCGGGGAAAGAGCTAGGGAATAAAAACATGTTTCAGTTTTTAGTAGGTGGTACAATGAATCATAATACGTGTCTTATTGACCAGTTGTGGATAAAACCTCAAATCCTTGTGGATAAAACCTTGTGGATCAATCCTCAAATCCTTTACTTGAGTCACACAGAAGGAAGCATTCAAATTGAACTATAATCTGTAGTATGATGCGATAAGAGAATATTTTCCACCTTCACATAAATAGAACAATTTTAATTTACTGGCAACAAGATAATATAAATGAAATAATAAGACACTGACCTGTTCCATGGAGGAGTCATGTAGTTCGTTGAGATTTAGAGTGTAAATGCCCTCTTCGGCGCCAAATAGCAGGTATTGGTCTAAAACAGAGAATGAAACAATTAAGTATTACAGCACAGAGAGACTGGCACACTTGGATAATACACACATTGCTTAGCACACTGCCTAAGAAGGAAACTAATATTAGCACACGCAAACTGACAATAAGACATGGGGTAAGACTTCAAATCAAGTTAGCTTCGACTCCTGCTCTAGGCTTCTCCAAGCCTTTCTCCAACAAGAATACGGTGGGACGACTGGTAGCGCAAGACTGAAAAATAAAGTTATCAAATGCTTCAACTCAATCAATTGATGGAATCAGGTTCCATGGCAGTTAGACAGAAATGAACCTCTCGTGTCGGGGTTGATCCAAGACGCCGCACAGTGGATCTTTAGAGGGCAGCCATTGAAGACTTTGGAGAAACAGGCTCCCATCTGTGCAGCGAAAATAGAAAACAAGATGTAGAGGAATGTAGGTGTTTAGTTATAGTTGATCAATGTAGAGCACATCACAATGTAGAGCACCTGGAAAAGCCCTTTATAAATTCAGTACATTATAATAAATTGCTTATTTCGAAACAAAGTTGTGGCAGGATCTCTAGCTCGAGAGTCGCAGTAATTACAAATGTGTTGTGAACTCAACACTACTACTTTTAGGTTGCTAATGAATGAATTACAACTCACATAAAATATTTAGCTAGTGAATGTGTAATCAACACATTTGTGCTTTTGTTTATGTATCTTAGTGCTCATTTGCTTTTTCCTACAGTACAGAGTTATAGTTTTCTACTTGACAATGCGTGTGTGTAAGAGCAGGTAAGGGGTGTTAAGACTTACGTGGACTTTTGGCGTAGGGGGAAGGCCATTACTGATTGGTTTCTGAGGAAACAGGAAATGACATCATCATACCAAGGTCAGCGTAGAATGATGAACAATCATAGTTCAAATATACTGTATATTATGCTGTAATATTGTGAAATATAAAAAATGATATGTGGATCTTATAGAGTTCTATTTAACTATACGTGAACAATGTTATCATTCTGTCTTTATCAGTGCTGTAATAACTTGGGAATAACACAGTAGCACTCTTTAATTCATGAGTCATTGCTTATTAATGAGTAACTAATGAGGTAAACATAGAATAAATGCTATTTCTTCAGAGCTCTGGGTGCGAATAAAAATCCACTTCTAAGAAGAACGAGAAGATTTACGTTTAGTCATAATGCAAAACCGCATAATTATATAGGTTGTAATGAAAATGTAAGCCTGTTATCAAAGCTGTTCGGATATGAATTAATCACCATTTACATAAATTATTCTCCAAATAACTTACTTTCAGGTAACACATAGTCAAATTAGTGTGTAAAAATGTGAAAACTGTCTATGTAACACTTGCTATGAACTGTCTATGTAACACTTGCTATGAACCAGCACTGTGTGTAATTCATTATGAATACATTATGCAAAAATGCATTATGTATATAATAAACACCTCACTATAGGTATTAATGAATTAATGACAGCCATTACCACTTATCAATATAATGAACTTTACAACCTGTATGTTTAACACAATGCTTACAGGAAGTCTTATAATGCACTTCAGATTTGACAAAATCAACTTTAAGTACATTATACACAAGTTATTCACAGAAAGTGTTGCCACCAATTTTTACGCACAGTTTCTGACCAAGGCTACATGACTATGTTGTTACCGGAATCTCTTTCCTGTCCTTCCTCGTGGTGACGCTAGGTGGCATAGTAGACTGCTTCTCGGCACCACCAGCATCCCCACTCACTTCTGACGAGCTGAACCCATTGCCTGTTGGGAGGGAAATTAATTATGGATTCATTTTTAAATATTACATGATTTATTTAAACGATTCCCCGATAGCCACAATCTGAATGGTGCTGTGGAGAGTGAAAAGGAAGCAAGAGAAAATGTGGCTTTGTGGGAACTGAGCAATTCCAACAATTGTGCTGAAACAAGACACTGATACTACTAAGATCGCCTCTGTGACTAAACTTACGACTATGTCTCAGTCTAAAATGGCGTCCTCGTCTCTTCTCCTTGACATATCTGAAAACAACAGGACAGGCGAATATAATAGGATGGAATAGCCCAGGTACTAGTCCAGCTCTTTCACGTCAAGCGCAGACGAAGGAAAGATGATGAGGGGAGGAAAACTATTGCGATGCACACGTGAGGGACAGGGAGCTTCGTTTGAAAGTTGGCCCCTGCCACCAGACTACTCGAAGCAGACAGGATGTGGAAACTGGGGAAGTTTGTGTGAGTGTGTGTGTACTGGAAGGTGACTCATGTGGCAGAGTGGGTATGTGACATTATCACAACACCAGTCACACCACTGCTCCTAATTAAACGGGCTATAAATACTAGCTGGGGCACACACACACACTTAGGGTCCACTTTGGAAAAGCTGACTGGCTAAGACATGGAGGACGTGGGGTGGAGCTTCTTGAGTTTAGTAGAGTGAGTGGATAAATGTTGGCAGGGTTGGAAGGAGAGATCCCTGAAAACAGTGGTAGCTTTTATCTCAGCATCATCACACTTATTGTCTAAGTGGTTCGAGTTGGGTATTGTGGTTGGTATTGTTATGAGTTGAATAGAAGTGACGGACTGATTCATTCATTTATTAATTGACTCATTCACCCAACGACCCATTCATTCATTCAAGGGGACCACAGCTTTGGTTCTCCAATTAAGTGCAGGGGAGATAAGAATACCAGCATTAATGCATTTCTGACATTGGGTGCATTCTGGGAGTGGTGGTATCCCCTTTCAGTTTGTGAGCATGCCTGTAGACTACGTTACCTACCTAAGCTAAGCTGCCTGTGTGGGGGGTGTCTGGGGGGTGGCGGCCTGGGTGGAACATGGGTGGCAGAGCGGGCGGGGCTCTCGGCGGCCGGACACCGCTTTATGGTCCCCCCGTGGTCGTCATGGTCACCGGGGGAGCCGTAGAGACCAGGCGATCCATGGTGAGCAGGGGAGCCATGGTGAGCGTGGGAGTTGGCACTATCTTGTGGAATGGGGATGGGCTGAGAGCAAAAGACAAAACTGGGTTAATGTTGGAAGTCAACTGAATTTAAACAAATGACATTTGTCAAAAAAATATTTAAAAATAAAATAAAATAAAAAAGTTGAAATTGATTTGTCCCACAACGCTACATGATCGGCATAAAAGCACACACGTCAACATGGAATCATCATCATTGTATGTAAAGTCTTATGCTCTACTGCACACAATAGGGCTATAGGAAATATGAACAAGTGTTGTGCTATGTTCAATTTAAAGTGGTGCCACAAAAATGATTCCTGTATGTACACTGTAGAAAAGATATCATCTTACAGGTTGATATGTGAGGAAACACTACGCTCTCAGTCTCATACGATGGACAGTGAGTCATTTGAAGAACACATACCTTAACGTTGGGAGGCGGTGGTGGAGGCTCTTTGGGCCGCAATGTGGAGCCCTTGGCACTAAGAGAGAGAAGGCATAACTATTAGAACAAATTATTGTACTAACAGTTATACCTTTGTGTACAGTGTACAATAACACCTTCCTAATATTGAGTTGCACCACCCCTCTTTTTGCCTTCAGAACAGCCTCAATTTGTCAGGGCATGGACTCTACAAGGCGTCAAAAGTATTCCACAAGGATGCTGGCCCATGTTGACTCCAATGCATCCCACATGAGTCAAGTTGGCTGGATGTCCTTTGGGTGGTGGACCATTCTTGATACACACAGGAAACTGTTGAGCGTTGCAGTTCTTGACACAAACCGGTGGGCCTGGCACCTACTACCATACCCCGTTCACAGGCACTTCAGTATTTTGTCTTGCCCATTCACCCTCTGAATGGCACACATACAGTGTCTCAAGGTTTAAGCATCCTTCTTTAACTTGTCTCCTCCCCTGCATCTACACCAATTGAAGTGGATTTAACAAGTGACATCAATAAGGGATCATAGCTTTCACCTGGATTCAGTCTGTCATGGAGAAAGCAGGTGTTCATACACTCAGCGCATGTCCTGGGTCACATTCATTAGGCACTATTAGGCATTATTAAGCATCAAATGGAAGAAAACAGAGTAAATATAATACGGACTATCTGGACTTGTCCAATAAGAAACGCTTAATGGACATTAACCTGGCCCCTAGCAGAGTAGCCCGTTCCAATCATTTGCATAACGAAACATTCATAACTGCAGTTTACAGATTAAATGTTAAGAGGCCAGATGTTAAGTTGAAAGGAGAAAGGGGTTGAAGACAGTAGGACTTACTGTTGCATTTCATCATCATGGTCACCACCATCATCATCATCATCATCATCTAAATGAGTCTCGTGTCCCCTAAGTGAGAAGAAGAGGGATGTATATTTCAATTCAATACAACTTTTAATACAACTATTAATGCCTTTGTAATTGCCCCTCTGGGATTAATACAATACAATTATTTGTAGTTGTATTGAATAGGTACAGAGAGGCATTTCTCAATCGTGGCTCAAAATCGGCTGAGCGCTCCCTTCTATGGGCTTTGGAGAGATGAGGAAAGATCCACCCCATAACAACAATCCTATTTAACAGCATTTCAGCAGTGGGAAACATGCTCTTCTCCTGTCCAATGTAGGAAAATATTTAGTAGGCACCTCATGTCCAAAACATTTCAACAGTGAAATTTGATACTAAGCACCATTATCCATTTCAATGTGAGGTCTACCTTAAGGCGTCTCCATGCTTCCCAACCGAAACCGATCAGAAGAGTTTGTGGATATAATATGACAACATTTTGTGAGGTTTTTGTTCGTTTTGCACTTCGCTGAGGGATTTTTCGGGCACACACTTTTTTTGTTTGTTTTGAAGTTGGTAGCCGAATCTACCCCCCTTCATCAGTGATTGTTTAACAGTAGGGATTCCTCATTTAAAGTCTACGTCATTCAACAAAGCGACTCATTTTCAAGCTATTTTTGTTGTTCAGAAATACTGCACCAAACATCTTAGTTAGATATAAAATTGCACGACTAAGATCTCCTCTGCAAAAATGTCAAAATGAATGAAATTTCTGGAGTTATTTTTTATTCATTCTGTCTATTTTGAGGAAGTGTATACTGGCTATGGCATCTCAAAATGAACAAAAGTACTATTGCCGCTTTTTTCCAGGTTTTTTCAAGCAGAGGTCTTTTAAGGGAGTATGTGAGCACATTCATTCGGTTCGCCTAGCTGACTTTGGATAGCCGCCAGCAGCTGACGCCTTTAGCAGTGAAACCGGCCAACATTTGAGAGTGCCCTGCTTCTGTAAGTGCCATTTCATCAACAAAGATGAAAGTAGAGAAGACATCCGAAACAGTCATTGCCTTATTTTGAACAGTCTAGCTATCTATTTGTGCTGTCTTGCCAAACATCACGTGTGGCAAGACAATGAACATAGGAGTTGTCGACACAGCACAAACCAATCTGGGACCAGGCTAGCTGAACTGCTCGCCACTTGTGTATTGGAAATTAGTGTGCAGGTATCTTTCCTGCATGAGTTGTATTTTCTTTCACCCTAACGTTGAGAATTAATGCATGCCTGCGGGATACCACCCTAGCCGCCGAAAGACAAAGACCACAATAAACAGTAGCGGACATCCCGCTGGTTTTCAGTCCCCGCTGCGCTATAACTGGCCATACGGCTTTAACGCCTCAGCAAGGGTGAGAAATCCCCCCCGGTCTTTGCGGGAGTGGTTCTAAAGCAAATTAGTCGTCCATATCACTCGGACAAGCACAGAAGCAGAAGGTTAGGTCACATTAAATATTGAGTATTGCAAGAGCAAGAGGCTCAAGAGAGAGGGGTGGGGAGAGCGAGAGAAAGAAAAAGTGAGGGAAGGAGAAAGAGAGGGAAGCAGAGTGAGAAAGCGAGGGAGCGAGGGAGAAAGGATGAAGATGAGAAAAAGATATGAGGGAAAAGGGATGAGAATAGAATAGTTTGAGAAAGAGAAGACAGAGAACTTTTATTTTATAAATTCTTTATTTAAACAGGGAAGCCACATTTATTTTTCCAAGTGAGCCCTGTCCAAAATAGAGACAGAAATGAGAAGAGGATAGGAAAAAAATAGAGTTTCAGTGAAAAGACAGGAAGAGATAGATAGATAGACAGACAGACAAAGTGTGTGAGAGAGAAAGAGGAGTAAAAACTAGAAAAAAAGGGGACAGGAAGGAAAGCACAGCTGGGCCTACCTCTGGATTAGCTCCTCCTCCACCGATTTCAGAAGACTCCTGTTGCGAGATAAAGGGAGATAGATACTGTCATGTTTACATTTGCACACAAGAGGTACTTACAGGGAATGGTTGAGGATAAGGGAGACGATTTACAAAAAAGCTTTTATTGACTTGAAGTGTAAAGACAGCGCTAGATTGATGTGGATCGCTCAAAGGCCGATTTCCCGTCCGTTTTTCGGAAGATGCTGTGAAAGTACCCAACCAACCTCTGATATCTTGTCTAAAAATATCAGTGGAGCCATATTCCTTTTTGTAAAATAACTTTGTCACCTGTTTCTCCATGTCTTGGATTTAAATGATTTAGTGCGACCCGGGGTCGTGCGCTGGGGGCAGTTCCAACAAACCAAGTGATTGTGGAAGAGCAAAAAAAATAAAAGGGCTACTTATGTTTTATGAATTAGCACTCGGCGAAACCTCTTAATAGGTAGAAAGAATGTTGGCTGAACATTCATTTTTTTTAAAACATCAAAGCTGACAGGGTTCCCTGCTAGTGCACAACAACCTCTCAAACACACTATGCTCAGCAATAGGCTACTCAATCTTCAATTGGTGGTTCCGATGGCTCAGTTAGTTTTGTCATGATGCTTGCAATACAATAGTTGTGGGTTTGATTCCTGCACGGGCCACAGTGGGTAGAGGTTAACTGTACGTTGCTTTGGAAGGGTCTGCTAAAAATGTATACATCAAAATTATATCATATTAGTAGTACTGTATAAGAGAGAACGCTACATTGCTTTGTGTGGAAAGTCCTAGTTACACAGGTTGCAGCTACTCTAAATTACCATAATTACTATAATTTAATCATTTCCAGGAGTCACCTTTTCACTGTTGACGTTGAGACTGGTGTTTTGCAAGTACTAAATGAAGCTGCTAGTTGAGGACTTGTGAGGCGTCTGTTTCTCAAACTAAACACTCTAATGCACTTGTCCTCTTGCTCAGTTGTGCACCGAGGCCTCCCACTCCTCTTTCTATTATTGTTAGAGTTAGTTTGCGCTGTTCTGTGAAAGGAGTAGGACACAGTGTTGTACGAGATCTTCAGTTTCTTGGCAAATTCTCGCATGGAATAGCCTTAATTTCTCAGAACAAGAAAAGACTGACGAATTTCAGAAGAAAATGATTTGTTTCTGGCCATTTTGTACGTGTAATCAAACCCACAAATGCTGATGCTCCAGATACTCAACGAGTCTAAAGGAGGCCAGTGTTATTGCTTCTTTAATCAGAACAACAGTTTTCAGCTGTGCTAACATAATTGCGAAATGGTTTTCTAATTATCAATTAGCCTTTTAAAGTGATAAACTTGGATTAGCTAACACAACGTACCATTGGAACACAGGAGTGATGGTTGCTGATAATGGGCCTCTGTATGCCTATGTACAGTTGAAGTCGGAAGTTTACATACACCTTAACTCAGTTTTTCACAATTCCTGACATTTAATCCTAGTCAAAATTCCCTGTTTTAGGTCAGTTAGGATCACCACTTGATTTTAAGAATGTAAAATGTCAAATAATAGTAGAAAGAATGATTTATTTCAGATTTTATTTTTTTCATCACATTCCCAGTGGGTCAGAAGTTTACATACACTCAATTAGTATTTGGTAGCATTGCCTTTAAATTGTTTAACTTGGGTCAAATGTTTCGGGTAGCCTTCCACAAGCTTCCCACAATAAGTTGGGTGAATGTCAGCCCATTCCTCCTGACAGAACTGCTGTAACCGAGTCAGGTTTGTAGGCCTCCTTGCACGCACACGCCTTTTCATTTCTGCCCCCAAATGTTCTTTTGGATTGAGGCCAGGGCTTTGTGATGGCCACTCCAATACCTTGACTTTGTTGTCCTTAAGCCATTTTGCCACAACTTTGAAAGTATGCTTGGGGTCATTGTCCATTTGGAAGACCTATTTGCGACCAAGCTTTAACTTTCTGACTGATGTCTTAAGATGTTGCTTCAATATATCCACATAATTTTCCTTTCCTCATGATGCAATCTATTTTGTGTGCACCAATGCCTCCTGCAGCAAACCACCCCCACAACATGATGCTGCCACCCCCGTGATTCACGGTTGAGATGGTGTTCTTCAACTTGTGAGCATCCCACTTTTTCCTCCAAACTAAACGATGGTCATTATGGCCAAACAGTTCTATTTTTGTTTCATCAGACCAGAGTACATTTTTCCCAAAAAGTACAATCTTTGTCCCCTATGTGCAGTTGCAAACTGTAGTCTGGCTTTTTTTTTATGGATACTTTTGTACCTGTTTCCTCCAGCATCTTCACAAGGTTCTTTACAGTTGTTCTGGGATTGATTTGCACTTTTCACACCAAAGTATGTTCATCTCTAGGAGACAGAACGTGTCTCCTTCCTGAGCGGTATGCCGGCTGTGTGGTCCCATGGTGTTTATACTTGCGTACTATTGTTTGTACAGATGAACGTGGTACCTTCAGGCCCTTGGAAATTGCTCCCAAGGATGAACCACAGTTGTGGAGGTCTACAATTATTTTTCTGAGATCTTGGCTGATTTCTTTTGATTTTCCCATGATTTCAAGCAAAGAGGAATTAAGTTTGAAGGTAGGCCTTGAAATAAATCCACAGGTACACCTCCAATTGACTCAAATGATGTCAATTCGCCTATCAGAAGCTTCTAAAGCCATTGACGTAATTTTCTGGAATTTTCCAAGCTGTGTCATGCACAAAAGGAGATGTCCTAACCGACTAGCCAAAACTTTAGTTTGTTAACAAGAAATTTGTGGAGTGGTTGAAAAATGAGTTTTAATGACTCAATTAATGACTTAATTAACAACCTAAGTGTATGTAAACTTCCGACTTCAACTGTATATATCTCATAAAGAAAATCAGCCGTTTCCAGCTACAATAGTCATTTACAACATTAACAATGTCTACACTGTATTTCTGACCAATTTGATGTTATTTTAATCAATAAAAAAAATGCTTTTCTTTCAAAAACAAGGACATTTCTAAGTAACCCCAAACTTTTGAACGGTAGTGTACATCTAAAATACATCTCATCAATGGGGAGGAAAGAGTAAAAGGAATAAAATAGATGACCAAGTAACTTTCATTGATCCAATTATAGTTCATTTTAGCCTGTGTCGCTTTAAAGCATTTTGCCCATAAACCATTTCTTAAAGGGTTAGTTAACCCAAATAACAAAAGCACACATTGGTTTCCTTACCCTGTAAGCAGTCTATGGACAAGGTATGACAGCAATCCATGATATGGTTTAGTTTCCCTGTCATTGTTTCCACATGCTAACGTTTTTCAATTTGTGGGACAAATCCTATTCAAGTCACAGGACCGTTATTAGCATTTTTCGTACATCATGTTCAAATCCTCCGAAAGTATCTAAAATTGATTGTGAAGCTTAACAAAGTCACTGATAGATGTTTTGAATATGATGCACGAAAAATGCTATTATCGGTCCCATGACTTGAATGGGATTTGTGGCACAAACAGGAACAGTCCCAGGGAAACTAAACCAAAGCATGGATTGCTGTCATAAACCAATATGTTATTTTGTAATTTGTGTGAATGTTTAAAGCAGAGTTAAAACTGCTGAGCCTGTTTTGTTTATCTTAAAACTCCTTTGCGTAGGGATGGATTTTATATGGTTTGGTACACCATTCCATTCCTCTGCACCAGTGTTAAGGAAATAGCTTTTTCCAGCCATGCTCCTATAGTGCAGCGGTCTGATATTGGCAACACTGCCTCTGGTGTGATGGCTATGAGAGTCTAATGAATTTAAAATAACCAGACAAGTAACTGGGGGCAAGGTCATGTAGAACCTTTTTTATTTATTTAATTGATCTGCACCACCCGGAGGTCAACTGGAAGCCACTTCAGTTCCCTGAAATTATTAGGACAAATATGCATCCCAGGGCTGAGCTTGAGTATAATGATCATCAGTTGGTTTGGGGCCATTTCAACTTTGTTCTTCAGATTTGTTTTATGCCACTGGACCATGAGATACAAGCATAGTCATAGTGGAACTGGATCAGAGATGTTGCCAGGGTCTGCATAGTAGGCTACTGTTTAAGAGAGGATGCTAGCATGTTGCTTTGTGTGGAGAGCGCTAGCTACACAAGTTGTGGCTAAGCTAAATGACCATTTAATGATTATTACTAGCACTGTATAAGAACAGTGGACGCCACATTGCTAGGCTGTGTGTGGAAAGCTCTAGCTTCACATGTTATGGCTAAGCTTAATTACCTACAAATATACTGTATTATTACTAGTACTGTAGAAAGGATGCTACGTTGCTATGTGTGGAAGGCATTAGCGACACAGGTTGTGGCTAAACTAAATTACCATACTATATTATTACTAGTCCTGTATAAAGACAGGTTGTTACATTGTTAGCGTGGAAAGCGCTACCTAAACGGGTTGTGGCTAAGATAAATAACCAAATGATCATATTATTACTAGTACTGTTATGTTGCTCTGTGTGGAAAGCCCTAGGATCACAGGTTGTGGCTACGCTAAATGACCAGATTGTCATATTATTACTAATAATGTATAAGGGTGCCGCATAGCTTTGTGTGGAAAGCTCAAACTCCACAGGTTGTGACTAGGCCCATCTGTTAGTGTAACTGGGAGCGGCACTTCTCGCCTCTGTCTCACTCGTGTGACACTCCATCTCTCTCGACGCCCCACCGGCCTTCTCAAATCTCCATCTTCCCCTCTTATCCCCATCCCCTTCATTAATGGCGGTCTCTACAAATAAATAAAATACTTAAGGAGAGTGGAAAAGTTTGGGGAAAAAAACTACACAAGCTCAAGATTCCCATGAAGATTCAGTGCAATACAACCAGAGTTGGGTTCAAATAATTTATCTGGGTTTGATCGGCCTTGCCTAGTGGCAAAAGTGCACTCCAGATAGGCTACAGAAAACAGTGAAAGTATTTGAAAAATGTCAAAGAGTATTAGAATCCAGGTCTGAATGCAACTTGCCTAGTCATCTTACACTTATGCTCCCGAGTGGTGCAGCGGTCTAAAGGCACTGTATCTCAGCGCTAGAGGCATCACTACAGACCTGGTTCGAGTCCAGGCTGTATCACAACCGGCCGTGACTGGGAGTCCCAAAGGGAGGCGCACAATTGGCCCAGCATCATCCGGGTTAGGGTTTGGCCGGGGTAATCAAATCAAAGTTTATTTGTCACGTGCGCCGAATACAACAGTGAAATGCTTACTTATAGGTTCTAACCAATGGCGTGAAAAAAGGTATGTGTGTGTGTGTGTAGGTAAGCAAAGAAATAAAACAACAGTAAAAAGACATTTGAAAAAAGAGTAGCAAGGCTATATACAGACACCGGTTAGTCAGGCTGATTGAGGTAGTATGTACATGTAGGTATTGTTAAAGTGACTATGCATATATGATGAACAGAGAGTAGCAGAAGCCAAAAAAGATGGGTTGGCAGGTGGTGGGACACAATGCAGATTAGCCAATGTGGGGGAGCACTGGTTGGTCGGGAAAATTGAGGTAGTATGTACATGAATGTATAGTTAAAGTGACTATGCATATAAGATAAACAGAGAGTAGCAGCAGCGTAAAATAGGGGTGGGGGGGGGGGGAACACAATGCAAATAGTCCAGGTATCAATTTGGTTACCTGTTCATGAGTCTTATGGCTTGTGGGTAAAAACTGTTGAGAAGCCTTTTTGTCCTAGACTTGGCACTCCGGTACCGCTTGCCATGAGGTAGTAGAGAGAACAGTCTATGACTGGGGGGGCTGTGGTCTTTGACAATTTTTAGGGCCTTCCTCTGACACGGCCTGGTGTAGAGGTCCTGGATGGCAGGCAGTGATGTACTGGGCCGTACGCACTACCCTCTGAAGTGCTTTGCGGCCCATGCCCAATCTTTTTTAGTTTCCTGAGGGGGAATAGGCTTTGTCGTGCCCTCATCACGACTGTCTTGGTGTGTTTGGACCAATCTAGTTTGTTGTTGATATGGACACCAAGGAATTTGAAGCTCTCAACCTACTCCACTACAGCCCCGTCAATGAGAGCTCGGTGCTCCTTTTCCTGTAGTCTACAATCATCTCCTTAGTCTTGGTTATGTTGAGGGATAGGTTGTTATTCAGGCACCACCCGGCCAGGTCTCTGACCTCCTCCCTATAGGCTGTCTCGTCGTTGTCATTGATCAGGCCTACCACTGTTGTGTCGTCAGCAAACTTAATGATGGTGTTGGAGTCGTGCCTGGCTATGCAGTCGTGGGTGAACAGGGAGTACAGGAGGGGACTGAGCACGCACCCCTAGGGAGCTCCAGTGTTGAGGTTCAGCGTGGCAGATGTGTTGCTACCTACCCTCACCACCTGGGGGCGGCCTGTCAGGAAGTTCAGGATCCCTCTGCAGGGAGGTGTTTAGTCCCAGGTTCCTGAGCTTGGTGATGAGCTTTGAGGGTACTATGGTGTTGAACGCTGAGCTGTAGTCAATGAACAGCATTCTCACATAGGTGTTCCTTTTGTCCAGGTGGGAAAGAGCAGTGTGGAGTGCAATAGAGATTGCATCATCTGTGGATCTGTTTGGGCGGTATGCAAATTGGAGTGGGTCTAGGGTTTCTGGGATAATGGCGTTGATGTGAACCATTACCAGCCTTTCAAAGCACTTCATGGCTACGGACGTGAGTGCAACGGGTCTGTAGTCATTTAGGCAGGTTGCCTTTGTGTTCTTGGGCACAGGGACTATGTTGGTCTGCTTGAAGCATGTTGATATTACAAACTCAATCAGGGACATGTTGAAAATGTCAGTGAAGACACCTGCCAGTTGGTCAGCACATGCCCGGAGCACAAGTCCTGGTAATCCGTCTGGCCCCGCAGCCTTGTGTATGTTAACCTGTTTAAAGGTCTCACTCATGTCGGCTACGGAGTGTGATCTCTCATCATCACTCAATACCTAGGTTTACCTCCACTGTATTCACATCCTACCATACCTTTGTCTGTACATTATACCTTGATGCTAATTTATCGCCCCCAGAAACCTCCTTTTACTCTCTGTTCCAGACGTTATTATTCTTATTCTTCTCCTCCTATGTTCCTCTGGCGATATAGAGGTGAATCCAGGCCCTGCAATGCCTAGCTCCACTCCTATTCCCCAGGCGCTCTCTTTTGATGACTTCTGTAACCGTAATAGCCTTGGTTTCATGCATGTTAACATTAGAAGCCTCCTCCCTAAGTTTGTTCTATTCTCTGCTTTAGCACACTCTGCCAACCCGGATGTACTAGCTGTGTCTGAATCCTGGTTTAGGAAGACCACCAAAAATTCTGAAATTTTAATTCCAAATTACAACATTTTCAGACAAGATAGAACTGCCAAAGGGGGCGGTGTTGCAATCTACTGAAAAGATAGCCTGCAGAGTTCTGTCCTACTATCCAGGTCTGTACCCAAACAATTTGAACTTCTACTTCTAAAAATCCACCTCTCTAAAAACAAGTCTCTCACCGTTGCCGCCTGCTATAGACCACCCTCTGCCCACAGCTGTGCTCTGGACACCATATGTGAACTGATTGCCCCCCATCTATCATCAGAGCTCGTGCTGCTAGGCGACCTAAACTGGAACATGCTTAACACCCCAGCCATCCTACAATCTAAACTTGATGCCCTCAATCTCACTCAAATTATCAATGAACCTACCAGGTACCCCCCCAAAGCCTTAAACACAGGCACCCTCATAGATATCATCCTAACCAACTTCCCCTCTAAATACACCTCTGCTGTCTTCAACCAAGATCTCAGCGATCACTGCCTCATTGCCTGTATCCGTAATGGGTAGGCGGTCAAACGACCTCCACTCATCACTGTAAAACGCTCCCTGAAACACTTCAGCGAGCAGGCCTTTCTAATCGACCTGGCCGGGGTATCCTGGAAGGATATTGATCTCATCCCGTCAGTAGAGGATGCCTGGATATTTTTTTTAAATGCCTTCCTAACCATCTTAAATAAACATGCCCCATTCAATAAATTTAGAACCAGGAACAGATATAGCCCTTGGTTCTCCCCAGACCTGACACTGTAAAGTCCATGGAGAATAAGAACACCTCCTCCCTGACTGCCCTTAACCAACACAAAAACATCCTATGGCGTTCTGCATTAGCATCAAACAGCCCCCGTGATATGCAGCTATTCAGGGAAGCTAGAAACCGTTATACACAGGCAGTTAGAAAAGCCAAGGCTAGCTTTTTCAAGCAGAAATTTGCTTCCTGCAACACTAACTCAAAAAGTTCTGGGACACTGTAAAGTCCATGGAGAATAAGAACACCTCCTCCCAGCTGCCCACTGCACTGAAGATAGGAAACACTGTCACCACTGATAAATCCACCATAATTGAGCATTTCAATAAGCATTTTTCTACAGCTGGCCATGCTTTCCACCTGGCTACTCCTACCCCGGTCAACAGCACTGCACCCCCAACAGCAACTCGCCCAAGCCTTCCCCATTTCTCCTTCTCCCAAATCCATTCAGCTGATGTTCTGAAAGAGCTGAAAAATCTGGACCCCTACAAATCAGCCGGGCTAGACAATCTGGACCCTTTCTTTCTAAAATTATCTGCCGAAATTGTTGCCAACCCTATTACTAGCCTATTCAACCTCTCTTTCGTGTCGTCTGAGATTCCCAAAGATTGGAAAGCAGCTGCGGTCATCCCCCTCTTCAAAGGGGGGGACACTCTTGACCCAAACTGCTACAGACCTATATCTATCCTACCATGCCTTTCTAAGGTCTTCGAAAGCCAAGTCAACAAACAGATTACCGACCATTTCGAAACTAACCATACCTTCTCTGCTATGCAATCTGGTTTCAGAGCTGGTCATGGGTGCACCTCAGCCACGCTTAAGGTCCTAAACGATATCTTAACCGCCATCGATAAGAAACATTACTGTGCAGCCGTATTCATTGATCTGGCCAAGGCTTTCGATTCTGTCAACCACCACATCCTCATCGGCAGACTCGACAGCCTTGGTTTCTCAAATGATTGCCTCGCCTGGTTCACCAACTACATCTCTGATAGAGTTCAGTGTGTCAAATCGGAGGGTCTGCTGTCCGGACCTCTGGCAGTCTCTATGGGGGTGCCACAGGGTTCAATTCTTGGACCGACTCTCTTCTCTGTATACATCAATGAGGTCGCTCTTGCTGCTGGTGAGTCCCTGATCCACCTCTACGCAGACAACACCATTCTGTATACTTCCGGCCCTTCTTTGGACACTGTGTTAACAACCCTCCAGGCAAGCTTCAATGCCATACAACTCTCCTTCCGTGGCCTGCAATTGCTCTTAAATACAAGTAAAACTAAATCCATGCTCTTCAACCGATCGCTACCTGCACCTACCCGCCTGCCCAACATCACTACTCTGGACGGCTCTGACTTAGAATACGTGGACAACTACAAATACTTAGGTGTCTGGTTAGACTGTAAACTCTCCTTCCAGACCCATATCAAACATCTCCAATCCAAAGTTAAATCTAGAATTGGCTTCCTATTTCGCAACAAAGCATCCTTCACTCATTGTAAAACTGACCATCCTACCAATCCTTGACTTTGGCGATGTCATTTACAAAATAGCCTCCAATACCCTACTCAACAAATTGGATGCAGTCTATCACAGTGCAATCCGTTGTCGCCAAAGCCCCATATACTACCCACCATTGCGACCTGTACGCTCTCGTTGGCTGGCCCTCACTTCATACTCGTCGCCAAACCCACTGGCTCCATGTCATCTACAAGACCCTGCTAGGTAAAGTCCCCCCTTATCTCAGCTCGCTGGTCACCATAGCATCTCCCACCTGTAACACACGCTCCAGCAGGTATATCTCTCTGGTTACCCCCAAAACCAATTCTTTCTTGGGCCGCCTCTCCTTCCAGTTCTCTGCTGCCAGTAACTGGAACGAACTGCAAAAATCTCTGAAACTGGAAACACTTATCTCCCTCACTAGCTTTAAGCACCAACTGTCAGAGCATCTTACAGATTACTGCACCTGTACATAGCCCACCTATAATTTAGCCCAAACAACTACCTCTTTCCCAACTGTATTTTATTTATTTATTTTGCTCCTTTGCACCCCATTATTTTTATGTCTACTTTGCACATTCTTCCATTGCAAAACTACCATTCCAGTGTTTTACTTGCTATATTGTATTTACTTTGCCACCATGGCCTTTTTTGCCTTTACCTCCCTTCTCACCTCATTTGCTCACATTGTATATAGACTTGTTTATACTGTATTATTGACGGTATGTTTGTTTTACTCCATGTGTAACTCTGTGTCGTTGTATCTGTCGAACTGCTTTGCTTTATCTTGGCCAGGTCGCAATTGTAAATGAGAACTTGTTCTCAACTTGCCTACCTGGTTAAATAAAGGTGAAATAAAATAAAATAAAATCACACAGTTGTCCGGAACAGCTGATGCTCTCATGCATGCCTCAGTGTTGCTTGCCTCGAAGAGAGCATAGAAGCGATTTAGCTCGTCTGGTAGGCTCGTGTCACTGGGCAGGTGAGTGAGGTGAGTGATCGCTGTCCTGATATCCAGAAGCTCTTTTCTTCCGTAAGATACGGTTGCAGAAATATTACTTACAAAATAATTTACAAATATCGCGAAATAAAGTACATAATAGCACAATTGGTTAGGAGACCGTAAAACGGCGGCCATCTCCTCCAGCGTCATTTTGTCCACCTGAAGAGGTAGGCCGTCATTATAAATAATCATTTGTTCTTAACGGACTTGCCTAGTTAAATAAAGACAATGATCCCAAACCCCCAATCAAGTCTACATGAAAATGGCTAAAAAGCAACACATTTGAAGTTTAAGAATGGCCTAGTCAAAGTCCAGACCTAATCCCAAATGAGATGATGTGGCAGGACTTGAAATGAGCCGTTCATGCTTGAAAACCCACAAGTGTTGCTGAGTTACAGCAGTTCTGCATGCAAGAGTGGGCCACAACTCCTCCACAGCGACGAGAGAAACTGATCAACAACTATAAGGAAGCGTTAGGTCAGAGTCATTGCAGCTAAAGGTGGAACAACCAGTTATTGAGTGTAAGGGGGCAATTACTTTTTCACACAGGAACATTGTGTGTTGCATAACTTTGTTTATGAAATAAATGAAATAAGTATGTAATTGTTGTGTTATTTGTTCACTCAGGTTCCCTTTATCTAATATTAGGTTTTGGTTGAAGATCTAATAATATTCAGTATTAAATATGTAAAAATAGAGAAAATCAGAAAGGAGGCAAATAATTTTTCACGCCACTGTATCTACCTCTATCACTCCTGTATCCCTACAAATTGTAAATATGGTATTGGAACTGAGACTGTATGTACAGTAGCTTACTTACGTTCTCATTTTTATTTATTGTGTTTTTGTTCGACCTTGTTATTTTTACCACCACATTGATATTGATTGATATTGATTACTGCAAATCAAGTCAAAAATAACATTTTATTGGTCGTATACACGTTAGGCAGATGTTTTTGCTGGTGTAGCACAAATGCTTACATTGTTGGGTTTAGAGTTGTGCATTAGCATTTCACTGCACTTTTCGAAACCTCCATGCATGCGGTCTCACTTACTTATGCCCTCCCAAGAAGGAACTTCTGGGAGATCCCTCTTCGTAATCCATCTGCAAGTCCTAGGAGAAATGAAGACCGTTACACAAGACAGAAGCCTTATTTCATTTCACTTTGCATGCTCCATTCCTCACGAGTCAGAAAGTCATAACTGCATGACGATGTGTATTAGAAATGAGAAATAAATGAATACGGTTTTGGACCGAAATGAAATCATGACACGTTAAAGCTCCATCTCTTTTGAGTGATAGGTGACTTTGAGGTTTTGTTGTGCGGAGGTGCAATGTAATTCTAGTCGAAATGCAATGTGATTTGCTGTTTGATTTATTCAGTTGGTGAACTTCTATTCATTGGCATGCCCTATGGCAGTCATTCATTCACGCATGCAAATACATCATACCTCTTAATAATAACAATTGATTTGGTTAAGCACGTAATGGATACACACAAGCAAAGAAGATGCTGATTGGTGGATGAGCGGTTTGTTTGAACGTCAAACTAAATACATGTTGGTTGACACTTCATTTAATGGCAGCTACTGTATATGAACCAAACAAATAGTTGTTTATGCTGGACACAATACTTATCCTTACTGGTTACGCCAAAATCACGATAAAATAATTTCTAATATTTACAGTATACATTTGAGATAAGATGCATCGTTGGTTAGACCATAGCCTTAAACTCAGGAAATGAAGTTGATATGACAAAACTTAAAACATATGAGTTGATACAACTACGTATTTAAGTGGGGTAACTCGTCTTTTAAGGTTTCGTTTCTAGGCGCTCTGAGTTCTCACCAACATGTCAAAAGGAGACAATCGTAATAAGGAGAGACGTTATGAGGATTTAGTATAAGGATGACAAATGGCCACGGTCGACGGTAGCACAGCAACTCAGAAATAATGCAGATATCTAATACAGGACATAGTTTACAGTCAGAACAAAACTCAGCAGTTTTGACTCGGCCTTAAACTACAGTTTTCTTTCAAAGATTTAACGTTGCTTAATAAATCAGAAAATCTTGGTAATTATGTCAGTTTAGTCTTAAAATTCTATAGAGTAGGAGGGGTAAATTAAATGGCAAAGGCCTTTTTTAACTATTTTCCCTGAGCTTAAACTCTATCTCCACAGTAAAGACTGGATAAACTGTGTGGATGACACATCTGTCTGAATCAGATTTACCACCTTCTGCCTTTGGAGCGGAACTCTCAGTCATGCAAAACCGCATCGATTTTTTTCACCCCTAGATTATCAGACGAAATTTCATTATTCACCGCTCTGCGTTCTGCTGAGGGAGGGATTTTTCAGAGAGGGAGGGGGCTATAGAGAGAAAGAGAGGGAGGGAAGGAAGGAGAGTTGACAGAAGATCTCAGGCTTTGCAGCTCAGTGACTCTGTCACCTCTCTGCCCTCCTCCATCCCTCACCTCTCATCTCATCTCTCCGTCCTCCCCCTCGTCTGAGTCTGCCATCATTGCGAGGGTGATGCGCTTTGATAACCGTCCCTGTCGCTTTTCTTCCGTTCCTTCCCCTATAATAACGGTCTCTTAGTCACAGAGATGCCGGGTTCTGCGTCCCAAATGGCCCCCTATCCCCTATATTGAGTAGTAAAAGTAGTGACCTATAGGGAATAGGGGGCCGTTTGGGACAAACCAGGTGTCAGCCTTGAACCCAATGTACACAGAATCTCAGAGGGTGCAGTTAAGAAACTGTTCAGCTACCATCTTTAGTGTCTACGTGATGACATAGTGAACAATACAGTGTCTTGCGAAAGTATTCGGCCCCCTTGAACTTTGCGACCTTTTGCCACATTTCAGGCTTCAAACATAAAGATATAAAACTGTCTTTTTTTGTGAAGAATCAACAACAAGTGGGACACAATCATGAAGTGGAACGACATTTATTGAATATTTCAAACTTTTTTAACAAATCAAAAACTGAAAAATTGGGCGTGCAAAATTATTCAACCAAAATTGAACTTTTTTGGCAACAATGCAAAACGTTATGTTTGGCGTAAAAGCAACACAGCTCATCACCCTGAACACACCATCCCCACTGTCAAACATGATGGTGGCAGCATCATGGTTTTGGCCTGCTTTTCTTCAGCAGGGACAAGGAAGATGGTTAAAATTGATGGGAAGATGGATGGAGCCAAATACAAGACCATTCTGGAAGAAAACCTGATGGAGTCTGCAAAAGACCTGAGACTGGGACGGAGATTTGTCTTCCTACAAGATAATGATCCAAAACATAAAGCAAAATCTACAATGGAATGGTTCAAAAATAAACATATCCAGGTGTTAGAATGGCCAAGTCAAAGTCCAGACCTGAATCCAATCGAGAATCTGTGGAAAGAACTGAAAACTGCTCTCCATCCAACCTCACTGAGCTCGAGCTGTTTTGCAAGGAGGAATGGGAAAATTTTTCAGTCTCTCGATGTGCAAAACTGATAGAGACATACCCCAAGCGACTTACAGCTGTAATCGCAGCAAAAGGTGGCGCTACAATGTATTAACTTAAGGGGGCTGAATAATTTTGCACGCCCCAATTTTTCAGTTTTTGATTTGTTAAAAAAGTTTGAAATATCCAATAAATGTCGTTCCACTTCATGATTGTGTCCCACTTGTTGTTGACTCTTCACAAAAAATACAGTTTTATATCTTTATGTTTGAAGCCTGAAATGTGGCAAAAGGTCGCAAAGTTCAAGGGGGCCGAATACTTTCGCAAGGCACTGTATATATGTACTACAGCGTATATTTACAACTAAATATATGCGTAAGATGTTTGCATAATTGTATCTTTAGATTAGATAAAAGCATTGGCTAAATTCCATATTGCAATATTATATTTCTAGGGCACATTGCTGCTGTATGGCCTAATGGGTAACGCTTGACAATAAACAAACCCTACCATATCACAACACATTCATGCAGAGGTTGTGGGGAGGTTGTGAGGCTAAGCGGAGGCCTGTTTTACCGCGGTGCAGCTGTTGTATGTTGGCTGTATGTACTGTTTGTTACGCAAAGCATCTGTGGCGGGCGCTTTGGCAGCACTCCCCTGTCCAACTCGGAGAGTTTGTCCCGATGGGACAAACAATGACACTTTTCTCTATCAACCTCCTTCTCTCAACCGCTCTCTCTATCCCTTCTTCTCTCAACCTCTCTTTCTCTCTCAACCTCTCAAGCGTTCTCTTAACCTCAACATCCCTCGCTCTCTTTGAACCTCTCTCTCTGTGAACCTTGTGCGCTCTATCTAAACATCACACTCTTTCTCTCTGTCTCTCTACACATCGCGCTCTCTCTAAACCTCACTCTCTCTCTAAACCTGGGGCTGCAGGGTAGCCTAGTGGTTAGAGCGTTGGTAACCGAAAGATTGCAAGTTCATATCCCCGAGCTGACAAGGTACAAATCTTTCAGTCCGCCCCTGAACAGGCAGTTAACCCACTGTTCCTAGGCCGTCATTAAAAATAAGAATTTGTTCTTACCTGACTTGGTTAAATAAAAGGTCAAATAAAACCTCACACCCACTCCTTCTCTAAACCACTCCCTTTCTCAACATTACATTTACATTTACATTTAAGTCATTTAGCAGACGCTCTTATCCAGAGCGACGAACATCTCCCTTTCTCAACATCTCCAGCCCTATATCTCCATCCCAACCCCTCTTCCTCTCTCCAGCTCCCTGTCCTCCCTCGTCTGAGTCTGCCATCATTGAGAGGGCGTTGCACTTTGATAACCATCCCCCTCTCTATAAACCTCTCTTCTCTCTTTGAAAAAGAGACGTGTGGCATTGTGACAAGGCCTAAAAATAAAGCCCTTTTGTGCCCCTGTAAACAACAAGCGTATGCTAAAAAGAATTCTACTTACTACAAAATAGGCTAGGGGACGAGTTAGATGTGATATATTTCATCATTTGAACCTGTTTGGTGATTTTTCATGCTGATATTACTGTGTTATTTCATCATCCACGTCAAAAGCAGGTAGGAATACAAATTGATCATACTGTAAGGTATACAGGGCATCAATACATGTGCAGTGATGCATGATGCTTTAATAACCAAAAGGAACTATAGGCTGCAAACTATGTGTTACAAAAGAGAGTACATGTCGCACGGGTTATGTCTTCACGTGCAACAACAACTGAAAGTGTTATGGGATGGCAACGAAAGGAGCAAGACAGCGGGCTTCAGAGTGAAAAGCGTCCAAACGTGAACTGACAACATATGAACTGCGATGAGGATGAGACAACACAAAACGGAGGTCAAATGTGGGCAAAAATAAGAACAAAAGTACCATGTTAGATCTTGCAGTGTAGTATTGTTCTTCCACACAGTCCAAAAAATCGTCAGAGTCGGGCTGTTTAGTAGACAGACCAAGAAAATATAGATTATTCACAGTCATCTGGTAAAAATCACACACACACACAGTATAAAAAAAATGTTGAAGTGTTTAAGTTGTTCTCCGAAGAGGTGGGATGATGGTTGGGTTTAGAAATGTATACACAAATAAAACACACTTAAGGGGTGAGAGACTCAAAAGGCTGGCCAGGGGACCAAAAGGATACCATGCAAGTGGGGCCTTCAGAAAATTATCTTTCATGGACTTGCACTTCTAAAATAAGTGGCCGACCTTCCCCTCCAACAGAAGCACACCAAAGACAGAAGTTGAGAGAGAGAGAAAGAGCGTAGTATTACAAGCCTACGATTTTTGTTGTTGTTGATAAAAACAAAAAAATTAAAAATAAACACTCCTAGCAAAAATAAGTATAAAAATATATTAAAAGTAAATATAATAATATAATATAATAAAAGTCGCCCGAGCGTGTGTGTGTGTGTGTGTGTGTGGGGAGTTATAAGAAAAAAAGCATAAAAGATGAGAACACTTCAAGACTGGAGGATGGGAAAGCACTGTGTACAGACTTTATAACTGTGTTGATTCACACACACATTAAAACACTGTTTAGACTAGGTTAGATATTTCATTGTCGGAAGGGTTCCAAAATGTATTCAACAACGAGAGTGTCTCACCCCTTCGGTATTTTTTAAGTCAACACACAAACTACAACTCCTATCTGTTGACTGTGGGTACGTCCCAAATAACTCCCTATTCCATATATAGTGCACTGCCTACCTTTGGAGCACACATTCTGGGTTTCCAATATAGCTTTGTATGAGGCCTCTGCCATCCCTATTGTGCCACATACAGTTAATATAGTCTATATAACATATAATTCTATAGTTCGCCTCATCCGAAATGCAATGCACAGTTAAGGGATAATAGCAGTGCAATAGTAATAGCAGAAGCCATGGAAATTGTGAGGTTCTGAATTTAAACAGTTGTTATTGTTGCAAAGCGTGATTTGGTTGGTCGAAAAGTGTGAAATGTTGATGGGCAAGCGTGTGTGTGTGTGTGTGTGTGTGTGTGTGTGTGTGTGTGTGTGTGTGTGTGTGTTAGGAGAGTCACTCACTGCTGGTTCATGATGAGGTTCAGTCTCCTTCCTAAGTGGGGGATCAAACTTGACTTGATCAACTATCAGGGTTAAAAAAAAAATTAACAAAGAATTAAACAAACTGCAGTACTAAGAAATGAACACACGACACACTTTGAAATATAGTCCCAGTGGCCTGGCAAATAAAAAATGATCAAAAACGCATGAGTCGAACAGTAACATAAGCACAACATATCGCTAAAGATCGCTTATGGGCATTTTCCTACTAGTGCAGGCACTTTCCCCCATAATACCTGTGGGCACGGAGTCAAAAACTTAATGACAAAGATTTAGACCCTCACATATAGAGTCCCTGAATGAACAGTAAGCAGTTCCCCATATGCCTTTTGCAGATGCAGGGCGAATATAAGTCTCTTGGGAAGTGATGTCTCTGCCACTTTGAGTGACAAAAAGAGAGATAAGGAGGGAGTGTGGGGGGGAGTGGTTTTCCATATTTAACCACAAGGTCATGGGAAGGACCGATTAGGAAGAAATCTGAAAAGCTTTTGTTACATTGTTATAAACGTGACATTATAGATGTTCTAACGGTTAGAATCTAACCAGTCACAGTGACCTTAGTAGACGTTAGATTATGGCTACTCACTTGAGGCAGTTGTAAAGATGCGTTATAAAGGATTCGTATAATTTCAGCCAGTAGTTTTGAAAGAAGCGCTCACAAGCCATAACGGTTCTCCGAACATTGTGTACAACATCCATACATGTGGGGATGTGCATGTTGGGCTCACCCCGCAACTTCATTGGACAATACTGTGCTGATCTGATCCCGCCTCCCACTATAAACCTTTTTTGACATGCCATTTCTGTATGGACCTCGCTTCACGGGAGCATTGTCATGCAAGAAAAGAGAAGGGCCTTCCCCAAACTGCTGCCACAAAGTTGGAAGAATATAATTGTGCAGAATATTATTGTATGCTGTAGTGCTAAGATTTCCCTTCACTGGAAATAAGAGGCTTAGCCCAAACCATTAAAAACAGCCCAGACCATTATTCCTCCTCCACCAAACTTTACAGTTGGCACTATGCATTGAGGCAGGTAGCGTTCTCCTGGCATCCACCAAACCTGATTTGTCCTTTGGACTGTGATTCATTACTCCAGAGAACGTGTTTCCACTGCTCCAGAGTCCAATGGCGTTGAGCTTTACACCACTCCAATCGATGCTTGGCATTGAGCATGGTAATCTTAGGCATGTGTGTGGCTGCTCGGCCATGGAAACCCATTTCCTGAAGTTCCTGATAAAAAGTTATTGGGCTGACATTGCTTCCAGAGGCAGTTTGGAACTCGGTAGTGAGTGTTGGCAACGGAGGACAGGAGATTTTTACGCGCTAATTCCGAGGTGCATATTGAAGATATTGGAAGACCCGTCTATCTAGTTTTGTCAGTCAACAATATGAGAAGACCTAACGAACAGCGACAGCACTAGCCTATGTCAATCTACTGTCCCCCATAGTACAAAGTTCAACCTATTCTATTCTGTACGAGAAATAAATATTCCAAACATAGTCTGGGACAGTTGTGGGATGCGATAGATCCCAAATTAATACAACCCCTAGCATCCCCCCAAAAAATGTTTTTGCAATGTGGCTGACGCAACAGATCAGAACGTTTAACTTAAAATGCGGATAAACTATTAGGCTATTTCTTTCCATTATAAGCGCTGCAATGCGCACATGGTAGTAGGCTATAAGCGTAAATGTTCCATTAGCGGAAAACACCATTCTCAAAAGTGACAGCAAATGCAATTATGCGTGTAATGCTTTTATTAAAAAGGTGAATTTCTATGGTGAAAATGATCTTCCCCAAACTTGAAACTTACACGCTACTTATGTATGCCAGTTAGGCTCTACACCCCTTGAAAAGCGCATTAATACTATTTTTCGCCACTTTAGTTGTGAAACAAACCTTACTAAAACATACAGGCCTATGGGCTAGGCTATTCTTGATTTAATACTGTCTTTACATATACTAAATAATATATGTGTGAAATGTGTTTTTATTTAGAATGGATCATTATCAGGCACCGGTCTCGAAACAGGGGCAGCGGGGAAAAAATACATGTAATCTATGCACTTAAATAGAGGATGCTTTTCCCTGTGGTTTATTTTCATGCCAGCTAGGTACTCCTGTTTTAAATATAAGCAATGTGCTTAATATTAGGAAAGTTGACAAATAAATACAGTAGGCCTAGCCAATAGAAAGCTGATCCTCCTATTTTTAATAGAGGCCATTACTGTTTTCTCGCACAATTGCATAGCCTATTGAAATGTTGCGCAACATTAGCTCATGGCCTCTCATGAAGTGTTTGATTAGATTTTCGAATACATTTGCATTGATGTCAGAGCGATTAGAAGGACAATAGAATGCTGAGTACCAGGCAGTTAGCAAGTTTGGTAGACTACTAATGACCATCAGAGGTATCAGAGCTTGGAGAAGCCTAATTACCGTGACTAAAGGGTCATGTGGAATTTGACTGCCTTCATGACTCGTGACCGCCGGTGTGGCGGTAATACGGTCACCGCAACAGCCCTAGTCATGACTGCTTACAACATACTACGGCATGCTAATGTCACTCTCATAACAGTCTTATACCAGAGGGATTAAGACAAATGCTACTGAAGACACTCACAGTTGATCTCGGAGAGTGTCTTCCCTTCTCGTGTGTTCCCGGAGCGAATCCGATGCGGCACAGGTACAGGAGGCTGTCAAAACAGATAAAGTGGAGTGAGGGAAACAATAAAACACTAACTAGCCTGGTCCCAGATCTGTTTGTGCTGTATTGCCAACTTTTATGGTCATTGTCAGCCCAAACTGTTCAGGGACCAGGCCAGTAATACATTAGTCAAAAATGTAGTATTTTTGGATGCAGGCATTCTGACATACATTCCACCTACAGTACCGTTTATGAAAGCGTCACAAAAACCCTGTAAATTGTATTTTCAAGTATTGTGTGGCAGTTTTATGAAATGGGAATGCTGGTCATCGGCAGGGACTGGGGAATTTGTCAGGATCAAAAGAAATATGAAAGGAGCAAAGCCTTGGTAAAAAGTTCAAGGAAAACCAGCCTGTCTTCTGAAAACCTAGAGAGTTATATTTTTCAGCGAGGCAATTACACACATTGTTATGCCAAAGACACACCAGAATGGCTTTCCAATAAGTGGAGTGATCCTGACTGGTTTAGTCTCAGTCCCGAATTAAATCTGCATGAAAATCAGAGATACGGTTTAAATATTCATGTCCATCAATGATTCCTAACCAAATCTACAGAGCTTAAGCAATTTTGACAAACTTCTTCTATTTAGGAATGACGGAGGACACTGTGTTCTTTGGGACCTTCAATGCTGCAAAAATGTTTTGGTACCCATCCCCATATCTGTGCCTCAACACACGGTCACCTCACGGATGATCAATGGAAACAGGATGCACCTGAGCTCAATTTCGAGTCTCATATCAAAGGGACTGAATACTTATGTAAAGTAGTGCACCATATAGGGAATAGGGTTCCATTTGGAACACTCAGGTGAGTCACATATTCCTGGCAACCTTCCATGTTTCCCTGATTAAAAAGGCTGGTGTAAAAATAACACCACTGAATGTCGCACTTTGATGACACATGCGTAATGAAAATGGCCCTTCTGGGTGGGGGGTCGCTAAGCCCTGTGGGGAAAATCAATAAGTGTGCATCCCAAATGGCTCCCCATTTCCTATATAGTGCACAAATTCTTTCTATATAGTGCACTAATTTTGACGGCAGTGCACTACGTAGGGACCAGGGTGACACTTGGCAGCGGCCAAGGTAGTCCCAGGATGGCTTCCACTGTTATTTATTTAGCAGTGTGTCCTCCCTCGTGCATCAGAGGACATGCACTTTACTTTATGTGAAGGGCTCACAGTGGAACTGACAGTTCCAGGGCACAAAATGACAGTTGAATGACATCCTTCACTGCGTGCTTGTTTTGAAGAAGAGACTAAAAGCATTTAGCCAAACCGTCGGAAACGAAGGGCGGTTGAAGGACCTTCACCAGCATATATTATAGGATCATTCTAGTCTGTATTTTAAATGTTATTAATTTAGCAGATGCTCTTATCCAGTAGTGAGTGCATACATTTTTCATACTTTTTCTTGTGATCCCCCGTGGGAATTGAACCCACAACCCTGGCGTTACAAGCGCCATGCTCCACCAACTGAGCCACACGGGTCTACAAATAGCATTTGGTTCCAATTTACAGTAAGTGTCTCCGATACCTTTTGTATTTACATGTAGAGCTACAGTATCTACACTGTAATTACACTACCTGATGTAAATATGTATTATGGTCACCCACTGTAAAGTGGGACTAAGTACTCAAAAGGTTTAGCATACATTTTAGCTTCAGCAAGGACCCAATGGTATCACACCATTCTCCACGTCAAACCATTTCAGCACACGTCTATTTCTGAAGTAACACCCAAACACACTTCTCATGCACAAAACATCTATGTCCACACAATCTAATTTACCAGAGCAGGCAAACACAGGCCCACAATGCCTCCACACACACACACACACACACACACACACACACACACACACACACACACACACACACACACACACACACACACACACACACACACACACACACACACACACACACACACACACACACACACACACACACACACACACACACACACACACACACACGGTACCTCTCTGCCAACGGCAATACGTGGGAGTTGCAGAGAAAGGGAGGGGTCAACAGGTTGAAACACACGCCAGTATGAGCCAAACGACCCTCTTGTATTTCGACTAAGGGCGAAGGAGAGAGGCAGATACACTCAGCCCAACTGATGAGAGGAGATGAGGAGGAGTAGAGTGAAATTGCCCTTAGATGCTGATCTTCAGGTCAGTTTTGCATTTCCCCCACTAATGGTTAAGGTTAGGATTGGGGGAAGGGATCATAGATCTGTACCTGGGGGAAACTTTACCCCAGAGCAGTTGGGGACAGGGCAGGGGGTGAGTTGGCCTAAATAATTCCTTTAAAGCACAGAGTCAACACCTACAGACAGGTATTATGGACCTCGGACAATGTGACTGCTGCCAGTTAAAGTGACCGTGCAAGGTTTTGGAATTAGTGACGTGTACATTTGATTTTTTTTAATTGCAAGAAGATAAGAGTCTAATTAACGCTTATGCTAAGGCTAGTACATCTTCAAAATTAAAACAAAAATATATAGATGCTGTATAATATTATGCATTCTGTAATTGTCTAACAAATATGCATTTAAGAGTGCCAATGAACAGGACAGAATGTTCAGTCAGTGTATTCTAGTATAATATTGGCAACGACAGAAAGTACTGCTGAGTGTGAATACCGTGGCTATGAATAGCAAAAGCACTCTCGTCAAGCTCTTGCTGTGCATTATACACAGACTAAATTGACCCCTAAAACCTACAGTGACAACATTTTCTGCATGACAAAGTACAGTAGATGCTCTATAACCAATGATTGTCCTCTACAGTCAATTAAAATGATTTAGGGCCTTGATCAATCAAAACCGGTAACCAGGAATACAGGAGAGAAAACACAAATCTAAATTATTACTATTCCGCTGTGAGAATCGATGTCACCATTTTAAAATGGCAACCTTCGAGGCAACCTAGCCTGGGTGCCAATATGTTTCTGCTATCTTGCCAACTCCTTATGGAATAGTCATGCCAAATGTTTGGATTGACGCAAGGAGTTAGCAAGATAGCAGAAACAGACTAGCCCCCTCGCTAGAGGCAAAGGTTACTGGTTCTGATTGAGTGTCTGCAGCTCCACTGTACCTCCTCAGGCTCCTCGGGCTCGTCATCTAAGTGGTCGTCGTAGGAGGAGTGGTCCGGGTTGCTGGCCTTGTCCAAGAGCTCGATGGCCAGCGTTCGACTCAGGGGTTGCGAGACAAAGGGGTGCTGGGGAAACATCAGGGGACAACAATGAAGCGGAGTTCATACTGTAGGAAAGCCTGGTCTCGGATCTGTTTGTGCTGCCTTGTCAAATCCTATGGTTATTGGTGGGGCAATGACCATAGCAGTTGGCAAGACTATACAAACAGATCTGGGACTGGGACTAACTGTAGGAGACTATGGAACAGAAAAGCTAGAATCAGTCAAGAAAATCCATTATGAGAAATGCAATCGAATAAAACTCTACTTTTTTTTGTACCTACATTGTCAAATTAATCATTGCACTCAATTATTTAAAAAATGATAAATACATTTCCTGCCGTGGTTGTTCCCTCTTGAGCCAAACAGCAGTTGAATAAAATAGGAGTTGGCTTGGCATGGGGAAAATGTTATCTAAATGGCATGGGGAAAATGTTATCTAAGATGAGATAAGATACAACTTTATCCATCCCTCAGGACAATTTGATTCAGGGCTAAAGTGGTGCATCTGATATGAACTGATATACAAACACTAGACAGACACAAAACATTTAGGCCGTGTCCCAAATATGGGCCCTGGTCAAGTAGTGCATTATATAGGGAATACGGTGCCATTTGCCTCAGACAAGCATGACAAGATATTATCCTGTTTTTATCACATGCTATAGTGCAATAGATTATTAAAAGGCTAAAGAGTAATGTGCAAAAGGCACTATAAGTGCAGTAGATCTTCAAATGATTTGATAAACAAGATTTCTAAGATTTAAAAAATGTAAAAACGTTTGAGATCGTAAGAGTTAGAAGGGTTCCTCTGTCCATGTTTATTTGAGTAATAAACATGGGAGAGTTCTGAGAACACAAACCTCAGGCTACTAGTAAATAAGAGTTGCTATGTAAAAACTGCAGCACTTTCTGTGATTGCAACATCCTTTTTCAGGCTTTTAAATCATGTTTACCCATTGATTCTTGAGGGATATTTTAACTGCCTCATGAGCTTAGCTCAACTGTCGTACCCATCAGAACCCAAAATATAAGCTTGTATTACAAAAAAAAAAAACACTGTATACCTTCAAAACTATAATTTTGATATAGTATCATGAATGGTCGGTCCTTGCACCCGTTCACTCTCAAATGTATAGAAAGAGCTGTTACATTTCTCCAGCACCATCCCTCAGCTGTGTACAAAAACAGTGACTGCTGTGTTACTGTTTAAACTTCATATTGCCCGTTTAACCAGTCTACATATAACAAATGCAAAGAGGGCTCTAGTTCCAAATATTCACACTATTTCACTAAATCTTGACCTTGAACATTTGAAAGGGTTACTTACAAACAATGCTCTATGGGTTGTCACTGCGGCAACCAAATCCCTTGATCTACACAATGACGTCACTACAATCCCATTGCTGATCATCTTACCTGCAGCAGCTTGTCTGAAGAGGGCCTTTTCTTTGGATTTTTCGTCAACGATATCTTTACAAAATGATGAAAATTACTGGTCCTTGGGGAGGGAGAACGAAATTGGATTAAAAAAAGATATATTCCGCCTATTCGATCATAAATATTCCATTTATATGCTAATAACGATCAAACCTCTTTGGGATGAAACCTGACCCCATATTATGTGTAAATCAAGTTAGGCTGTCAATTCTCCAGCCCCTCTCCACAAAAAAACAGCCTTTCTCGGAGTCCAATGACATCGACACGAATCTGAGGCTCCTTTCACGCCTGACTTTTAATATTTTAGCAGCATTTTGATTTGATTCGTTAATATTGTATTACATATTTTTTTCCCATCCAGTTCTAATGTATAAGAGTTGGGGTGGGAGAGGACGGTATGTTCAAGTAGCGAAATAGAACTGGCCAGAGTGTAGGTAATGTTGCAGGCAGCAACCCTAAAAGACACTTACCACTTCACCTTGTCTTTCAACTTGGGCGGCTGGAAGTTACTTTTGGTCATTAAAAACAGGGCCCTGAGGAAAAAAAAAAGTGCTGTTGTGTATTTAAGGAAATCAGTCCTTACACTTACAATCCTTGCTTTTACTCAGAGGTGCTAACTTACTAAGCATAAATTTAAAATAATGATGTTCTGCTTTCTTTATGTCCTGCAAATGCATACAACGAGTTCGTAGAGTCATTGCATGTTAGAAATATGAGAACAAATAACTAACTTGACTACTTCAATATACTATAAGTGAATTTCTCCGAATACTACAGACTTCTTCAAATGGGGGACTAGCTACATAAAGTGCTTTCATTTCTTAACGCTAAAACAGATAAGTATGAAAATAACCTCAAATAAAAGGCGCCATTCTGTACTGTCACCTCAAATGAAACATTTTATCTCAAATCCAAAATCCTTGAGTATTGAGCCCCCCAAAAAATATATGCTTCCCTGTCCAAATATATATGTGGGGTGTGAGTGTATACGATTCCCCTGCCTGTATGGATAAGAATCCCGGCACCTACTGGCCCCTTCTCTCTGTCTGCTCTTCATTTCATAACGGTCTCTGTCAAAAACAACAAAATAGGAAAGGAGAGTCCACTCTCCTTTAACAAAAAGAAAAAGACCCTGGTCTGATACCAACGGGTCCAAACACTAACCTCATCGGGTGAAGGTCGAACATGGGCGGCTGCAGCTCTGCCAGCTCGATGGCGGTGATGCCCACCGCCCAGATGTCGCACAGGTGGTTGTACCCGCCCTTCCTCTCCACGGCTGCCACCTCGGGTGCCATCCTGCACACAGGGAGTCGGCTCAGTCAAATGAACCGTTCACCACATAGCCTTGGCACAGTCAATAGCAATTAACACTACAGGGTCATCTCAACCAACTCACACTGATCTCTCAACTCACACTGTCAAACCAACTGTGCCAATAACTCGCTTATAAATGTTTATAAATATGAACACATTTTGTAAATATTTCAAAACTTTTGTTTAGCGGTGGCGCAACCACTAGAGCTGCCAAGTGGGGGGCCACTAAAATGTTTTGCCCCCATGGTCAGGGGTGGCAACCCACCCAAATCTCGCTTAAGGCCCCAAAATGGCCTTATCCAGAGCGACTTACAGGAGCAATTAGGGTTAAGTTACTTGCTCAAGGGCACAGACACACCTAGTTGGCTCAGGGATTGAAACCAGCAACCTTTCGGTTACTGGCCCAACGCCCATAACCACTAGGCTACCTGCCGCCCATCATCAATCAATCAATATAAATCAGAATATGTTTGACACGTTAACTCCCTAGACCAGAGTCGAAACCCTGCCTAAGCTGAGCGGGGGTTCTACTAAGCTAACATATGGAATTGTTTTAAGGTCATACCAAAGATCCTTTAGTTATTTGATTTAGAATTTTAAGACCTTGAAAAAAAATGAAAAGCCCATAATAAAATTTGCCCATACGAACATATTGAATAACAGTCACTACATGGAACAACAGATAGTAGCCCCCCAAAAAATCTAAAGGAAGTTTGTTCTGAAGTGTCGGTCCTACAGTGCTGTGAAAAGGTATTTTCCCCCCTTTCTGATTTTCTCTATTTTTGCATATTTTTGATACTGAATGTTATCAGATCTTCAATCAAAACCTAATATCAAATAAAGGGAACCTGAGTGAACAGATAACACAACAATTACATATTTATTTCATAAACAAAGTTATGCAACACCCAATGCTCCTGTGTCAATAACTGTTTGTTCCACCTTTAGCTGCAATGACTCCGACCTAACACTTCCTGTAGTTGTTGATCAGTCTCTCATGTCGCTGTGGAGGAATTGTGGCCCACTCTTGCATGCAGAACTGCTGTAACTCAGCAACACTTGTGGGTTTTCAAGCATGAACTACTTGCTTCAAGTCCTGCCACATCATCTCATTTGGGATTAGGTCTGGACATTAATAGGCCATTCCAAAACTAAAAATGTGTTGCTTTTTAGAAATTTTCATGTAGACTTGATTGTGTGTTTTTAGATCATTGCCTTGCTGTATGACCCAGCTGCACTTCAGATTCGGTTCACAGATGGATGGCCTGACATTCTCCTGAAGAATTCTCTGATACAGAGCAGAATTCATGGTTCCTTCTATTAAGGCAAGTCGTCCAGGTACAAAGGCAGCAAAGCATACCCACACCATCACACTCCAACCACCATGCTTGACTGTTGGTATGAGGTTCTTACTGTGGATTGCAGTGTTTGGTTTTCGCCAAGCATAATAATTATAATAACATATGGGACTATATAATGGGGCGGCAAGTAGCCTAGTGGTTAGAGCGTTGGACGAGTAACTGAAAGGTTGAAAGATCGAATCCCTGAGCTGACGGGGTAAAAACCCCCGAGCTGACGGGGTAAAAACCCCCGAGCTGACGGGGTAAAAACCCCCGAGCTGACGGGGTAAAAACCCCCGAGCTGAAGGTAAAAATCTGTCGTTCTGCCGCTGAACTTTTTTTTTAAAAATTACATTGCGCTTTATAGATATTAAACAGAAAAACTACTAAATAGGAATCAAAACATCAGACTAAACAAAATCATGAATAAAGAGAGGGGTGAGGTCAAAGCAGAGAAAGCGTGTGATCTATCAGTGTATGGGAAGGGTAGGGTTAGGATTTAAATACCAACATGGTTTAGGGTAAAGGTCAGCTTTGGGGTTAAGATATGAACCCAGTTTAGGGTAAGGGGCTGGATTGGGGTTAGGATACGAACCCAGTTTAGGGTAAGGGGCTGGATTGGAGTTAGGATACGAACCCAGTTTAGGGTAAGGGGCTGGATTGGGGTTAGGATACGAACCCAGTTTAGGGTAAGAGGCTGGATTGGAGTTAGGATACGAACCCAGTTTAGGGTAAGAGGCTGGATTGGGGTTAGGATACGAACCCAGTTTAGGGTAAGGGGCTGGATTGGGGTTAGGATACGAACCCAGTTTAGGGTAAGGGGCTGGATTGGGGTTAGGATACGAACCCAGTTTATGGTAAGGGGCTGGATTGGGGTTAGGATACGAACCCAGTTTATGGTAAGGGGCTGGATTGGGGTTAGGATACGAACCCAGTTTAGGGTAAGAGGCTAGATTGGGGTTAGGATACGAACCCAGTTTAGGGTAAGGGGCTGGATTGGGGTTAGGATACGAACCCAGTTTAGGGTAAGGGGCTGGATTGGGGTTAGGATACAAACCAGTTGAGGGTAAGGGGCTGGATTGGGTTTAGAAAAAACAAATATATATATATATATTATATATATATTCTACTAGCTTTGTAGTTTGAAATGCAAAACATGTTTAGATTTTGCATATCTTTTTTGTCAAGCCTTCTCAAACTGTTAAAATCTCTGGTGACACGCATTGAAATGTGTATTTAAGCCCTAATTTCTGTCACTAGACTTTCTCCATATATACACTTACATAAAAAATGTTTCAACTGGTACCTTCAGACAAGTCTTGTGAGGCTTGTGGTGGCCGTATAGCAAAACAGAGAACGCCATCGTGTTTGTGCGTCTCATCGTTCAATAGTCGTAATAGGTTTTGCAGGCCAAACCGTTCGAACGCTACAGACGTTTTCGTAAGAAGACCAATTTTCGGGATGTCTCATGGTCTGACAAACACCGCTCTAGCTCTACCACCTATTACTGTATATGCGGAAGGGCAACATCGGCAGATGCAATGCAGAAAAAACATCTCTCTAACCTAAACTGATAGATTTTGATGGGGATGTTTTCATTATGCGGGCCGCGGAAATCGGCTCTAAGGGGTCCAACACCTTTTAAAATCAATTGAAGGGCACATTCATATCCTGCTTGACAAAATGGCGGACGATAGATCCATGGATAGATTCCCCTGACTTGGGTATCAAGGGAGAGAGAGAGAATCGATAGAAGGGGGAAGTGATGAAGGACGTTACCAGTAAGGTGTGCCGATGAAGGATTTTCTCTTGGCAATGGTCATCGTGATTTGGGCCGAGACGCCAAAGTCAGCTGCAGAGGAAAAGAAAGACGTGAGAAGCCTGACTTTGTAGTTATATCTACATGAGGCCTCCATTAAGCATAATTAATAATAATTGTGCATTTTTATTAACATGTCGTTACTCACCAATGAATGATTTGTAAATGAGTTGTTTAAAGTCAGAGTTACATGAATACAGTAACAGTTTATCATGAATACAGTGAACTTCTAATACACGTTTGATGATGATAAACTATGCATAATTATGCATAACGATGTTGAAATCAATTCAAATCATGCAATGCTCATGTATTGTAATAAATTATACATCTTTTGTAAGCTGGCGCAGGTAATATTCCAAAAGGAATACGATATAAAGTGTAGTGTTAGCACTGATACAATTATCACTGTCCAAGCTGTGCGTGTGTCGCAGACTCGATTTGGCCTACTACACACATTGAATAGGAAGGCACGCACACACACACACAGAAAGAGAGAGAGAGAGGACAGACAGAGAGACAGAATGTGAAAGCAGAAGGTGCTCTTCACAGCCAAGCTCAATTAACAGCTTGTCAATCTTCGCCAGGTGAGGATTCACGCGCTCATCAACTTGCCATGATTCATCATATAGAAACACACATCAAAGAAAACAGTTGCACGCCTGGACTCCTTACCTAGTTTGACGTACCCGTTGTCTGTCAACAGTATGTTTGCTCCCTTTGTGCACATAAAAGAAGATCAGAACGTCACAATGGATCTGCAGTTGCATAGGCCTATGGAAGCGCTTAGTACGTTTTTACCTATTTTCCCCCTTCAACAACGTATCAAACGTCTAACTAACTTGTATCTGCACATTTTCAGTGCAACTTAATTTCTGCAGCGGTCTCTTAACAAGGCCATCTATCAAAAGGAAACTTCACAGGGGAAAGACCGAAACGGGAAAAGCCTGGAGTGACTTTGAAAGATGTCTTGTGGGGATTAAAATGGTGGCCATTAGTGTCAGAAATGTTTTTATAATGGCTATTGCACATCTATGCCAAGAAATTCCATAGGAGGACTTAAAACTACTGTCAATGTAATTGTACATGTGTGGGTAAAGGTGTTGTTGGTCTATTTGTGTGTGCGTACAAGCTTGTGTAAAATGACTTCCTTAATAAAGAGGACAATAACCTCTATTCTATCCTAATTTACACAATGTATTCCAGCTTGAAACGGTTATTGTCCCAGTCCCACCTTACCTTTGTCTTTGTGCACTCTATTCTATGCAATGGAAGCCATGTATTCCTGCTACAATGTGCCATTTTCCCACCTTACCTTTATGTCTCTGTGCATTTTCCCTTTGTTGTGTAGATAGTAGAGACCCTGTGGAGGGAAACATGCCTACAGTGAGTCAGTCCATTGACCTCTTCACAAATAATATCTCATCCTAATATGTTGTCCCTTTTTAGCATCCAACCAAAATCACCACATATACTTTTCCAAAGCATGAGAGCATTGTCATTTAACCAGGAAAGCAATAGTCTGGTTATTATTTTGGGGGATTTCTAAAGATGGGATTTATTATGGTATAATAGTTGTATATCAAAATCAAACAAATCAATGACAACAATAGTCCTTTCGATGTTGCTATGCAGGTCGCCTACTGGTTAGAGCATTGGGTCAGTAACCGAAAGGTTTCTGGATCGAATCCCCAAACTGACAAGGTAAAAATCTGTCATTCTGCCCCTGAGCAAGGCAGTTAACCCACTGTTTCCCGGGCGCCAAAGACGTGGATGTCGATTGAGACAGCCTCCCGCAGCTCTCTGATTCAGAGGGGTTGGGTTAAATGCCGAAGACACATTTCAGTTGAAGGCATTCAGTTGTACAACTGACTAGGTATCTCCCTTCCCTTTCCCATTGCTAAAGGCTGCTTTCAGTCTCATTTCGAGTGGATGGGTCAAATCAATGGTAAGAGGACGTTCAAAGGCAACACTTTGAGATGAAAGACGTGTGTCAGAAGAAGAGTGAGCGCTTGAGCGTTTGGAGGAGGCAAACTGAATTGACGTACCTGAAGAGTTTCTCGAGACACGTAGGCTATTTGTGATTCTGTGAGAGGCCCCGTCACTGAAAGATAAGGAGAGACATAGTTGGAGCCTGAGAAGCACACGTGCTTTATTAAAACGTTCCTCTGCCGTTGGTGCCTGAGACAACATCTGGTACCTGAACTCAAATGTATCATGTAAATCTTTAATATTGTTTAAGCTAAAGGTCTTACTTGGGCACATATCAGCATTTCAAGCCACATTTGAAGTATTTGTGTCATTTAACCCCAGCGTCAACCAAATCACATCAAATCAACAATAGAGTCCACAACTGGATGTTGATCTGACAGCTTTACCTGGCAACGTTAGGATATTTCAAGGTGATTATTGGGACTATAGAACAGACCAGGCACAACAGAACCCTATTTAAAACAGAACAAAAAATAGATTTGCTATTGAATTAGACAGAGCTAGATTCTTCTTAGATTTCAATATCATTTATAGTACTATACAGGAAACGGCATATTCTCAATGAGATCGCCTGTATAAACAAATCAAACAACTGTCTATTCAAACATGATCCTCTGGAATTTGCTCGCCTCTGTCTGTCTTCAGTTTGAGTGAGAACACGCATCATCCACCATCCTGCTTCAATCCTAGGCTGTGTGAGGGCTTTGGCCATACCGTTGAGAGGCTAATCTTCTTAGAGTCTCTACAAAGTAGATTGCAAGCAATGATCGCACCAGTTGATTGGGGTCTGATTAAAAGGTGCAGTCGGCCACATGACAGGGCTAATTAAACTAACGTTCTCTTAGGCCTCTAGGGGGTATATCAAAAAGCAGGGTCACCAAGTTAGTCAGTTCAATCAATTATAACATTCCCATTTCAAGCTTATCTTTCCAAAAAATGATGTTAATTCCAAATATTTACACAGGTTAGCTGGCAACTCATTGACCCTGTTTCAATTGGGAAACTCAGTTGAAAATGACCTCCTACCTTTATATTCTTTCTTTCATCGGCACTGACCTGAAATAACCTATACAGTTGACAGCATACTCCCAGCTATGGTCTACCATACTGCTTTCACCTATCCTCCATGTTCAGATCAATGCAGACGGAGAGGAAGCTATGTTAGACTATTGACATGCCCCCTTGACCTCCCCCGCCACCTGCCTACAGGGCGGGTCTAAAACGACTGAGGTTAAAAGGTCCAAGGAATGTAACGACACAACGAAACTACAGGGCATTTCAGACACCTTCCGTTTCGGGGACCCTCTATTTACACCGGAGACGTAGACGGAGCCTTGGGTTGGGGACATTACGAGCAGCGCGTCGTCTCCGTGGCAGCGGGGAGCTGATATGTGGGAGGCTGAGATCAACGGTACTTGGCGGTGTCGACTGCTGTTCTGTCTCTCTAACGAGGGGCCTCGCAGCCGACTGAGCCCAGCACAGTCATTAAGAGCAGAATCAACACGGTCTCTGTGAGTGTATGTGTGTGCGCGCACAAGTGCGACAGCAGCTGCTTAAGACCGCCGCTCTAATGACCTGTGCTTTAAATGGGCAATCTGCAGTTCAAACAATTACAAAGACGTCATGCCACCACTGCTTTCGTACACAACTCCGGGATGGGGCCTGGAGAAATGTAACTACTCCAATGTATAGATGGATGCTATGGATGTAGCCATGTTTTAAACCTATACAGTGTTTGTTTACAACTTACAATGTTTACAAACATTGGAGTAAAACCAGCTTATATTGTGAGTTGTGATGGGGTAAGACAGTTGAACTAAGCGCAAGGCAATTTATAAATTATATTCTTCCCGAATTAAAATGGGTATATATCGTCTCTTTTAAAGTCCAAAAATGGACATAGCAACTGCAGATTCTCCCTTTAACGACCAAGACAAGAAGAAGAAAAAGAGTAATAAGAATCTGTTAATCTGTCTGGTTATGTGGTAGGAGCTAGGTTACTTCCTACACGGCAACCGATTTCCTCTGGGCCGTGGCATAAAGTAGTGTACTATAAAGGGAATAGGGTGCCATTTGGGACGTACCCCTAGTAAGAGGACGTCTAGCTTGAGTGAGGAATTACCTTAAAACCACACACCGAAACATATTGAATTTGGCTTCATCGTACCGGTTGAACCAGCTGTCATTTTTTCAAATATGTGTGTGTATGTTGTTGTGTCTACTTACCATGATATATGTCTTGTAGGGACCCTCCCCCACAATATTCCATACATATCCATAATTTATCTCTCCTGTAAAGAGCAAAAGGAAACAAATGACATTACAATTGATACTGTACGTCTCAAAATAGTCTGAGTAAAAACCAAACGCTAGGGGGCGGGGTGGAGTCTGGGGGGGGGTAGAGCGAGAGTATGAGGAGGATGACTGCTTTTGGGAGTCTTTTGTAGGTCGTGACACAGCATGATGCGGTTTGGCTATTAGGCCACAACTGCCCTCTTTTCAGCCCCTGCAACTTCTCAGTATGGCCACCCTCCACCTCCCCTTGTCTTGAGCAGTTCAATACAAAGCATTTCCCTAGAGCTAGCAATTAGCCACATCGCTAGCTAACGTTAGTGCGGCTAGGTTGGACCAGAGGCTCTGACTGTAGCTTGACTGCAGTGGGGTAAGACTCCACGCTGAGCCTGTGTGTGTGGTGTGTGGTGTGTGTCTGTGTGTATACTTCCTAGCCTGTAAGTGGCTGGGAATTGACTGAGCCAGGGCACGGCTTGGAGGAGGGAAGGGTAGGGTAGGTTAGGGATGGTGACGGAGGGAGCGCGGGGTGCGGGCCTTTAAATATGCTACCTTAAGTAACTGCCAAAGTAGGCCACGATGTTAGAGTGCTTGCAGTCCTTCATCATGACGATTTCCTGCTGCACCACCACAAAGTCCTCCCCTGTGGAGAGACGGCAGACGTGAGAGAGCAGGTGAGGAGAGAGACAAATTCACATATGTACATAAACACACATTTATAAACACATACACAAACACACACGTATGTAAACACACTTGAATGACTTTAAAAGGAACTTCAGTTGCTTCTACATGAATAAAATGGCATAAAATAAGTTTGAATTATTAATTTTTTGATGCCGACACAGACACACGCTTAAACCACCTCGCTGAACCAAAGCACTCTGGCAAGACTAGCTGGGAACTAGAGTAAGTAGACTCCTCTCTGTCTCTAAACAAGTACCAACTGTGCATTAGTCTGCATACTGACCCGGATGTGCAGAGATAATGGCTCGGAGGATTGATTTAGCAGAATCAATGCATTATTTGTAATCTATGCTAGTCCCTTTTGATGAAGGCATCTGTCAAACTGGCAAAGCTATCACTGCAAACATTAAGCTCCACACCTCCCAAATGAGGACCATACATCTCAGAATCAATGAGCCGCACGACGTCCAACTACGATCACTGAGGGGAATCAATTCCACAGATCATAATTACACAGGCTGGGAATATTCAGTTTGGCAGCTTGTCAACACCACCAGAAGGCCAGTGTTTCCCGACACTCAATGCTATTCTAACGCAGGGAAACGTGATGGGCTTGGAAACTGGGGAAATAGAAACCAATAGAAGCTATGTTTTGGGGGGGGGGGCTGTCTCCTTGAGGGTGCACTCAAAACACATGCACACACACTCACAGATAAGAAATTCTCTTAATGCGACGGCAGTGAATAGCCCTTAACGAAAACCCGCCGGGGATGCTTGCTTTTCGTTTTTAGCAGCTCTGTCAATACGGGATGCGTGCTGCACATTCAAACCCGGCACTCTCCATCAGCAAGTTAGCACTAGCACTGTTGCTAGGTCAGCGCATTTCTCCCAGGCAGAGCTATCGAGCGCAGCTCCACCCGATGCTTCTTCAGAGGAAGAAGCAGGGAACGATTATTGGCTTTAACGAGAAATGACTGCCCATGAAGCTCTCCCTCGCCTTCGATTGGCCCGAGGGACAGACGGCGGGGCCTGGTTGATTGTCGAAAAAAAGAGATTCTCATCCAATGTCCCCTGGGGTTCGTGGACCTGACGGCGCCGATCTGGGCTGACCTTGATCTCCATCTCGGGTCTCAACGTCTATAAACGTGTGCGCCGGGACAAACGCTTTGGAGGAGCGCGAGAGAGAACAAAGTCACTTTAGTGTGACTGCTGGCTTAATGATGGACGCTCCAGGCCTCATTAAAAAGCTGATCATTAATTTTTTTACACCTCCCTCTTTATCTCTCTCCCCACTATTCAATATTTCTATGCCGGTCGCTTGCTCCGCGTTCAAAATTCCTTCTGTAGTCTCAATAAGAGATGAAAATAAATATGTATGCTGGCTTACGTAATGGCTCATTAACATGTATGTAACGTGCTGGATATGCAAGGCGAGGGTTGTCTATAGCGTTGGCGCTGCAGCAAAAAAAAAAAAAAAGAAGAAAGTTTACTCAAACCTATGATGAATGAAATATCGGTGGGGGGGGGGGGGGGGGGGGGTTGCGGGTCTTTTTCTGCTTACGGCCTCCTCCTGAGGGAGTGTCCTAGGGTTCCCTTTCAACAGTGACCAAGGTCAGATGGCCCTGGTGCTTCCTGTCGTGGTGAGCCTGTCCTTCTCCGGTGACGCGGTGACATTTTTCCAGCACAGAGGGGATTGGAGAGAGGAGCTGACTGTGTAGGATGCTCTGGGGGTGAAGTTTCCCCTAGGTACAGATCCAGGATCAGCGTCTCCTGCTCCAATCATAACGTTAACCATTCGTTGGGAAAAGGCTAAACTGACCCAAGATCAGTGTCTATGGGGCATGTAGGACTGGGGGAGAAGCCTACTACTGACTGCAATCGCCTCTATGTGCTAACACCAAAGGAGTGACTTTGGATAAACTCCTGCACACTTATCTCAAGCTTGCCAGAATCAGTCTTTGGACTCAAAACAATTTCTAAATATGTTATATTTAGAACACAAGTGGAGGTTTACTGGCTTATTACAGAGATGTAATGTAAGCTGAATTGCCTACATGTTGTTGTTTTTTAAGTTAAGAACATGGCGTTAACTAAAAGTTTTTCTTTTCTTCTGTCATTCATTTACTCTTATGTATTCTTTTTGATCACAATATCCTACAAATACATGGAATGAAGTATTAATGTGCAGTTACAAAACAGTGTTTAATATTTACATTCTGGTCACAAAGACCTTACATATTGTAACTGTATGGACCAAATGGTCGTTTTCTATTTGGGCTATTTAGCAAACAGTAGTGAATGTTTGGCAAGGAATAAATACTTGTATTGCTGACCCCAGAAGAGTAGAGCTTACCTTAGCACAAGGATAATGGAATGCAGTTGCCCTTAAGCTCTGACATAAGGTCAGTTTCTTTGCAGCTTTACCCCCTGACCGGTGCAGTTTAAGCCTCTGGTCAAATACAGTGCACTATGCAATAGGGTGCACCCTTTGGGATGCACACATACACTGACAGCAAGCAAGGACCACATACTGTGATGGCTGTACAACCACAATCTCATGTTGGCTAAAAGAAAATGGCTTAGAGTTGGCAGATACCATGGACGACTGGAAACAATCAAGGTTGTGCTCATTAGGCACCAAACGGAAGAAAAAAGGAATTCAAAAAACGGAATGCTCATTTTGGTTTTCCGTTGCAAAATGTTTTCAAACTTTTCCCGTTGCGTGCCCTAATGAACAGGATCCAGATTTGGTGGAGGGGGCCTTATGGAAACAGATTGAGATCTATTGGAGCAGTTACACAGATCTTGGCAGCCTCTAAGCCAGATTGTTGGGCTGTACATGGACAGCACAAAGCACAAGATGAAGATAAAGCCTGGCAGCCAGCCCAAATGAAAAGGAAACTGTGACAGAGATGCCATCTGAAAATCAAACAGCACAAATTAGAACAAATTGGAACAAGTAAAAAAAAAAGAAGCAAATATTAAATTACTTCTTTGAATTCTGCACAGCACGCCACTAAAGCGAGATAAGCCAATTAGACCAAAGCAAACTGTTGCTAGGGAATATTAGTTGGGCTAAAGCTTTGAAAGCATCTTTGGGAAACAGTTTTACATTTGAGATTGAAACAGACAGGCAGATATAACAAGGTGCTGAATATGGTGTCCGGCGTTGGTTAACTGTGACATGTTAGAGGGTGTTAGCCGCCAACCCTTGGGGGTGTGTGTGTGTGTGTCCACTCCACACACTATGAATAGTCAATCTGTCAGCCTATGTCTAGCCTACGTAGGTTTCCATGGTCCTGGCATTGGCGACACACCGGGAGCCATCGACCCTGTCGCCACGAAACGCACTCCTGGACATCATGGCGACATCTGTCAAGAGTGCCAGCTGCCCTGGCCATGATGCGTACTGACAAGCACCTCCATGTCACTCCATGCTGTCACGGTGGATTGTGGCACCTTCCCCTCGTGTTGCCGTGCTGTTGGCATTTTAAGAGGTAGGGTGAAAACCTTGGCAGCATGAATGTTAGATGGGGTTCCTGCACTGCGTTAGCAGGAATGGCTAATAAGAGACCTCCGGGCCGAACTCCACCGCATGTGGTCCACCTGATAAATGCGGGCGCACACACACACACACACACACACACACACACACACACACACACACACACACACACACACACACACACACACACACACACACACACACACACACACACACACACACACACACACACACACACACACACACACACGCTCTCCCGCTCTCCCGCTCTCCCGCTCTCCCGCTCTCCCGCTCTCCCGCTCTCTCCCGCTCTCTCTTTAAAGCTTCTGACCACTTTCCAGCTCCAATTGTCACCGTCAATCTAGTTAACCATCAAAGGCCTGTCAAGTGCATTCTCTACATCTAATGCACTGTAATAAGACAATAAGCATTTCAACCCTAAACATCCGCAAGGGAAGTTCAAACGACATCAGAAACCCCATCTTGATTTTTTTATTTCACCTTTATTTAACCAGGTAGGCCAGTTGAGAACAAGTTCTCATTTACAACTGCGACCTGGCCACCAACACAGAGTTACACATAAACAAATGTACAGTCAATAACACAATAGAAAATCTATGTATAGTGTGTGCAAATGTAGAAGATTAGGGAGGTAAGGCAATAAATAGGCCATAGAGGCAAAAATAATTACAATTTAGCATTCATCCTGGAGTGATAGATGTGCAGATAATGATGTGCAAGTAGAGATAATGGGGTTCAAAAGAGCAAGAAGATAAATAACAACATGGGGATGAGGTAGTTGGATGGGCTATTTACAGATTGGCTGTGTACAGGTACAGTGATCGGTAAGCTGCTCTGACAGCTGATGCTCAAAGGAAGTGTTGGCTTTGGGAATGACCAGTGAAATATACATTCTGGAGCGCATACTAAGGGTGGGTGTTGCTATGGTGACCAGTGAGCTGAGATAAGGCGGGGCTTTACCTAGTGGAGACTTATAGATGATCTGGAGCCAGTGGGTTTGGCGACGAATATGTAACAAATGTAAGTCCCCACCCAATGGGCCCCGGTAAAAAGTAGTGCACTATATAGGGAATAGTCATTTGAAATGCAACCTTGAAGTGACTGGAATTCCCAACAACACAGAGACGTCACAGTACAGTGTTCTTTTATGATACACAGGCTCACACACCGAACATTGATGGTCTTTCATAAAGGGGGCTTTGAAAAAAGTGCCTTGGGTGACTACATGCAGAAGACAATGATACTCTGTAAGGACTGCTTACAAGGTAAGGTTACAAATATGTAATTTTGTCTTTTGGCTTACTATCCCTTTATATAAATAAAACATGGTTAACAGTCAGCTGTGGATGATAATACAACTGACACAAATCAAATGTTTGAAATGACCGTGGCACCACGAACACAACCTAAAAATATGCTACAAATAAACCCCAAATCAATTCCTGTTATTGTAGAATTATGCAGTGTCCTTACAAGAACGGACACATGAAGGGAGAGGAAAGTTGCAGCAAACCAATAGTGCCTCTTAACGTTAGAAGTGCTAGGACAGAGGTCCTCCAGTCCAAAAGCCTTGCAGAAATACTCCAGTCTTGTGTGTCTATACTAAAGCCGCTTCCAAAATGGAACCCTAATTCCCTATGTAGTGCACAATTATTTCATTCTTTCCTAAATAGGGAATAGGGTGCCATTTGGGACACACGACCAAAACCAAGGCAGGAGCTGTCACAGCGGATATGGTAAAGAGGTGGTTTGACATTAAAAGGAGAGGATTGGGAGAGTCAGGGGGCGGTTCAATACTGACTGACCCCTCAACCTTCCACCCAAGAATAGCTTTGGTTGTTGAAGAACACACTCACGTACAAGGACAACAACACACACGGCCGCACGTGCACACACACACAAAATTATAAAAGTTAACATTGGATAGCTACAGATGTAGTAACTTCATTTGAGCCAGTTTGCTACAGCAGGAACATTATCCTGCAGCAACAGGAAATGTGAATTAATATAATTTATGGACATTTTTGTAGGGGTTGATACATTTTCTTGTTAGGGAAAATTAAGTCTGAAATGTCAAAGTGAAAATTACAAACTTCAGAAGCCTTTTTAAAGCCGCAAATAAACCACACGTTTTAAATGTCCTGTACTGTAGGACTATTCTCCTGCAACAGGTTAATCAAATTATGATCCTATTCTGTACTGTAGATTTAACGGACTGCCTGAAAGTTGAATATTAGTGGTAACACACACAAGCGTGCTTCACATGAGCAGGGGCTGTATGTAGTAGTGTTCATTATTTCTATAGGAGCTAGTTCTTCCTGTCTGAACTCTTAACAGCCGCAACGTCAGATGGTACCCCACAAGCCTCAGGCTGCATATCTGTACACACACCCGCACACACATAGATAACTGCACACAATTTTGCGCACACACACTCACACACGCGCACGCACGCACGCACGCACACTCACAGTCCATCAAGCCTACCACCTGCTGACACCCAGTCTCACAAGCCAAACTCAAAGTGAACCCCTGTTGATTTATAGCAAGAAAATGTAAGTAAACATTTCTTTAGTCTCTAGCCTAGCCTACACCCACCAGTTCCCACTCCCTGGGTTGCTTCGTCCCAACTATAGCATCAACAGTTAACTGTAAAATGAGTCTGAAAGTTGACTAAGACCAAAATGTTAATAAGATGTATCGAGTTGTTGTTTGATTCGGATTCTAAATAGCACCATACCTATTAGAATCAGTAAAATACCAATATAATATCATATGACTGTACAAAATGAGAATTCCACATCGACTCCTAGCCACCCTTTTGTAGATCTGAAAGGATTGGATAGGTATAAGCAATAAAGTAATAGCTCCACTTTGTCATCAAATATTGTCGTGATAAGGCTTACATCTATCCGAACCTCTCCGATTTCATATTAAGAGGTGTTAGAGTGATCGGTTGACTTGTAAATAGTGTTATAGGTAGCTCAAAAGTAGGAGACCGCTCATCGCAATGGAGTGTTTCCTTAAGGTTGCGTTATCACACAGAGCAAACAGCCTTAGCAAATGAATAGATTATGATTACTAGAATGGAACCACAAGAGGTTGGTGGCACTTTAATTGGGGGAGGACGGGCTCGTGGTAAAGGCTGGAGCGGAATAGTATCGAATATGTCAAACGCGTGTTTCACGTGAATGGAACGTCATTACCAAACTAATTCTAACATTACTTATATATGATCAATTCAACCTCAATAGATGACCTAATCCATGTATCATAGACAGGAGACAGACATGGCCGTAGGCTAAAAAAGTTTGCATCCGAGAGCTAGTTTGCTATTATTCCCACATATGGAAGCAACAGAGCAGAATGCAGTTTAGAGATTGCAAGGAGACTGATAACGTGCTATTCATAGCAGAATTCAATTGCACAACTGACCGGTGACAGAGTATCACCAAACACAAACCAACTATAATTAGGCTGTTTTATAGTAGCAATTATGACTAACTGTGGACCAATGAGATAGTCTGCTAATGTTAACTAAGAAAAACACTACAATAAAAATTGCTTTTTGGATTGTTAGACATCGCCTCTATAGGTTATTGGAGAAGTGAGTCAGTTGGCCTATACCATGCCTAGGTTATCCTTATGAACAAGGTTGTGTGTGTGTTGTCAGAATTAGGGCTGCAAAATTCTGATAACTTTCACAAAATTACCAGGTTTTCCAGAAATCTCAGTTGGAAAATTACCAGAATAGGGATTTTTTTTTAACCCTATTCTGAATATTTTGTGTTAGTGCTGGGCTAGAATAAAAATGTATAACCCCTGAGGGTGTCACGTAAATGGACGAGCTGCACTGATGTAGAGTAACAGGTAACACTTTGCCTATGGAAGTCCTGCAATCTTCACACATTGTTGCATCGTGACAGGATGTGACATTCAATGCATTTTAATAATACAAGGCGTTTGAGCTCTGTGTTTCACTGCTATGCAATAATGTGAAATTGCACGGGATCCCTCCAGGGTACTTGCTAGCAACAGCTCTACAAGAATATCAACAGTGTTACTTAAAGTTTTTCTGAATAACAATTCATATCCATCATTATCATCTTATCAAATTATAAGGACATCTTGGATTTTGATGCATTCAATATAAGCAGGCAGCTTTTGAAATACCACAGAGACTTCAAATCTGATATTCCTCTCTATTCGAAAATTATAATCTTATTGTGGCGCAGACAAAGAGCTTGGCCGCAAGCTCCAACAGGTTTACTCTTAACACTCCAACTTAATCAAGCCCTGCCATCTGAGGCTGAGATGAAGGTAAATCTGGTCTGATATGGCTCCTAAGGCTAGCTCCACTCCACATTCCTGGCCTGACGTGGGACACATTCCATTTGGGACGCAACCAGGCCTGCCTGACTATTATAGGAAAGTCCCAGATAAAACACACACACCACTCTCATCTAAAGCGATGGGTAACAAATGATAAATGGTAGGCATGAAGCAGATGCCTTTTACGCTAATAAGGCCGGTGTGTGGCCTATACAGGATTTAAACCCGCAGCTCTACTGTAAGCAACATGCTCCAACCAACTTAACCACTAATGTTATGCTCTCACTGGGTCATAATATACTGTACTTCCATGCATATGGCCTGGGGCATTCAGGTGAGTTTCATTTGCATAACGCTTTTGTATTTTGCCTAGGGTGAATTCAATTCTTCCAAATGTTTAGTGGGTCTCAGAAATAGGCACAGAAATGACTGGAGAAGTATGATGGTGGGGGACAGAATATTTAAGTAAGTCAAATGGAATAATAGGTCAGGAGAGGCTAAACTAGCTGAGACAGTGAGTTGAGGTGTAGGGTGACGTTGCCTCTCGACGCTAAGCTTGGGTCAGTTTTGTATTTTCCCCACTGATTGGTGGAGGGCAAGCTGATCCTAGATCTGTACGTAGGGATAACTTCACCCCAGAGTGTCAGAAGATGGAGGCAAAGATTCTTACCGGGCTCCAGTTTGATGACCTTGATGGCCGCCAGCTCCCCTGTGGTGACGTTCCGAGCCTGGAAGACAAACAAGACAGAGGGTGAGCACATCGACCAGTCTCCACACACAGAAAACCACAGGTGATCGATGGAGAGCTGCCCAAGAGCATACCTTGAGGAGGATGTGTTTTGGAACCGGGGCTCGACTTTAAAAAAAGGTCCAACGGAGATGTTTTTATCTGGACATAAAATCATTTCTGTGTAACAATTAAGTACCTTACTGTGATTCTTTTTGACCATTTTAAATGAAAACAAACAAAAATATTTTCTTAGCAAAGAGCAATTTCTCAAGCAAGAATTTTGCTATGACTGTCGCGGAGTGGTCTGAGTGGGGAGAGGAAAACTGAAAACTAGCTGTTACTGGTAGACTGGTTTTGAACTCTAGTTCTCATTGGTCTATTAACTAATTATCTACCTGGTATCAAAAACTCCATCTCACCAAAGCAGGCTGATTTCACAGTATTATTCCAACCTCATAGTGTGGAAATCACGTTTGACTGCACTGGGCCTTTAAATAGCTACAGATAAAACTTGCATAGTCATGATGACTCCGGTTTTTCGAGATTCTGGTATAATGGGACTACTGTGTATTCTGGTTTTTATCCCAATCTGACTAGTGCGGAATTGACTGTCACAAGGAAAATCATGGTTCATGTGTTCAGTGAGAAGATATTCAAGTCATTATGGATTGAAAACCCGGTTATTCAGGATCAGGGAATGATCATTTAGATAATAGGTCTATTTTATTGTGGAGACATGCAATAGGCCAACCTTCAATACAGGTTATTACTAGACGGGGAAATCAAAACACAGAAAAGAAGCATAAAGGCAGACATTTAGCCGGCATTTTCAAAGGTCAATCGAAATTGGTTTAGGATTGAGGTTGAGTTTAGAAGGGGTGAGTTAAGGTAAGGGTTCAATTAGAGCTAGGGTTAGGGTCGGGGTTAAGGTTACCACTGCCAAGCATTAAACATGTATGGGCACTCATCCCGTTCAGACTGCACTCGCAAAAGGAATTTCTTCCACAAAAGCACAAGGGGGGCAGTGGATGGAAGGCATGGGAGGAAACAAGACGCAGGATCAATGACTTGAGTCTATTTTTCCACGCCTTCTATCTGCTCCACCATCAGATGCAGAGAATCCCAGTTTAGCAGCAGATGTGATGAGCAAGAAAATCATTCACCGCAAAATGGAGAAAAAAAAAAAACTCTTCAGAGCCAGCAAGCTCACATTGTATGTTACATTCATGAAGGGCTGAGCTTGGAGAGAATGGCACATAAAATGAAAACGCCAGCAGGGTACAGTCAGAAGATACTCAAGTACCTTTGGGTAGACGTACTATATAACATAGCTGACCCTGGGAGAAAAGTTCATCAAGAATCAATGTCATACTTATAATGACATCTTGGCATGTGTCACAGCAAAGGTGACACTTCTGCGCTTCCTTTAAAGCGATTGGAAAAAGCAACACATTGATTTTCCACAAAAGACAGTGAAAAAAATTAGCACACACACACACACATTAAAACCTTGGTGAAATTGAATACAAATTTCTGCGCAGTCTTTCACTAATGACCTGAACGCACTTTGCGAAAAACACCTCCAAAAGGTTAACTAGCACCTTATGGGAAACGTAGACCACTTGAAGATCAATAGCGGGATCAACCGCACTGGTGGTGTTAACAGGCACTTCTACCAAAGGTCGATATCTAATTTCGTAGAAAATGGCAAATCATATTGGCCATTACCGCATGTTAAATGCACACTACGCCTGTGAAGTACAACGACCACCACCAGCACACCGCCCCCACCTCATCCCACCACCCACCCCCACCCTAAGGTGAGAGCTGAGGACCGTGGGAAACCGCCCACCGGGTATCGACCAGTGCCCTTGAGGGGGCGAAGGGAGAGGAAGGGGCTGGCTGATGATGATCATGTCACAAGGTCTCGGTATGGTTAAGTCCATTGGGTTTCCCCCTCTGTCTCGTTTCTCCATATCTAGTTAGATACTAGAACGGCACCATCATCTAGCCTTCTGGAGTCAAGTGGCCATGTTCCAATACATGCATTTGAAGTTGTACAGTATATGCTGGAACGGGCAATCAGAAACAAGTCGCTGTCATGTTGATCCACCTAACCAGGCATTTCAGATTTCTGATTGTCAAGAACAGAAGAACAAGACTCAATAGCTCTCAACGGGACATCATTCTAGTAACCCTGAACCAAAAATAAATGGTCAACTATTTGATTAGGTTCTGTGTTAGATAGGAGCCGGAAAGTATTTGGTTACTGCATCCCCCTCTCCGCAAGTCTAAGGGCCCAAAACGTCACCTCCCCTTCCGAAATTCAAAGGATGCCCCCGCCCTGCAAAATTGTGATTCCTCAATATAACCAGTGACGCAAACCCAGTGCAGTGCAGCAATGTTCCTCGCTAGTTGCCGCATCCCAAAGTCTGTTGACGGACGTTACGTGAACATTTATGTACCGCACTCTGTCCGCGAGGGATTAAAGCAAATGAGCTTAGAGAGTACACACTCTGCAACATTCCACAACCAACGTTAGCCTCCTACCGACGTCACGGTGGCAAAGGAAAAGGAGGAGAAGCAGACATGCCATGAATCCTTTACTCTGACTGGCCCCCACCTAATTCTTCTCCGACCTCTCTACGAACTTCAACCCCTACTCCTTCCAACCTTCCCCTGCAGGCTGCCCATGCCCCTTTTCCCTCCATTGGGAGCACTAACCCTACCCCAACCGCTCCAGCGCCACTCAGCCAAGGCAACACAGGGTCAAGATAGAGCTTTCCCATCCATCGGGAACGCTGACCCAACTCTCCTCCGCCCCAGTGCCATGCACTCAGCCAAGCTTAGGCAGCACAGGCGCAGGGCACAGCAGGCCCTTTGGCTACCATCTCAGGTAATTACAGCCAAAGAAAATACATCTCAAAATAGGCCAAAGCGACACGGGCCACAGGGTTCACACAGACTGTAGAGCAGAATCTGGAGCGACCTGTTCTTTACACCAGGGCAGTATTTATTTCACTGCATTTTGAGCAAATGAGATAGATACATATTCAAGGCAATGTGTAGGCTTGTTGCTTTTGTCTGTGGTCAGTTACAGCGGTTTTGTGATGTTTAATGTGCGATGTAATTACTGTCATTGTTTGTAAGAATAACGGATGGAAATATAATCCAGAAATGCAGTGAGACATGTTGTTTTCTGTGTCTGATCAATCTATTCCTGAATGTCAACACTCAAACATCAGAGACATGTTAGGAGGGAGACTAAAAAGAGGATGTTCGGGGCAGACACTTCTGTCTTTATTGGGTCATTTAATGTGAAATAGGAGCAACTAATGACCCTGACGTTGTAGACTTTTCTGAAATGTAACCCATAGAAATGACCTTTGGGGGAAAGATGTTTATTATACATTTCACATCTGTCTCCAAATGGATTGAGAAATAAGTCATGTTTTGTTCCATTCTCACACAGAATGACCCGATTTCTCTTCTGCATGCCTGCTCATAGCAGTGCTGTGGAATTCCACTCACTTCCTGGTCTGTGTGAAACAAGAACTACCATTGATCCAGCAGCTTTGTTTACAAAGGGAGTATGACAGATAGGGGTAGCTAATGCTAAATGCTAATCTTTCATGGTGAGGAAAGAGAAGGCCTCTTTTGAACTTGTACTGAAAAATGTTACAGTGGAGTGAAGGCATCCATGAAGTATTTAACATGTTAAAGGGACAGTTCACCAAATTACAAAATGGCATGCATTGACTTGCATTGTACTTGTGCCTTAAATGCAAAAAAGTTAGCACTTGGAGACAGTCGCCAGGTAAACAAAACCAAAGCAAGACACCTTGTCCATAGACTGCTTACAGGGTAAGGAAACTAATATGTAATTTTGTAATTTGGGTGAACTAACCCTTTAACATTTTCCTGAGTCAAGTGAAACCGGTGTATGGTTTTGCGTAGCGACCTTTATAAAATACCAGGTAGACTCCCGTCTGAAATAGACAAACCACAAAATGTTTTACAAAAATACAGCCACAATTTTTTCAGGCAGGTTTGTTCGCTGCTCTGGCCCCCCAATGGTGGAACAAACTCCCTCACGACGCCAGGACAGCGGTGTCAATCACCACCTTCCGGAGACACCTGAAACCCCAGCTCTTTAAGGAATACCTAGGATAGGATAAGTAATCCTTCTCACCCCCCCCTTTAAGATTTAGATGCACTATTGTAAAGTGACTGTTCCACTGGATGTCATAAGGTGAATGCACCAATTTGTAAGTCGCTCTGGATAAGAGCGTCTGCTAAATGACTTAAATGTAAATGTAAATGTAATAGAATCCAGGCCACTTTAATGTCAACAGTGTACTTGACTTTGGACAGACACTCAGAATGACATATTTATAATATAATAAAACATGTCACTTAGCAGATGCTTTACATCCAAAGCGACTTATTGTTTATTAAGTGCATGTGATCACTGCGGGAGTTGCACAGGCGATATTGACATTGCTAGCTCAATGTTTGCTCAACTTGCTCAACTTCAAGGCCTGAGGAACAAGTCTCAAAAACCCAACCCTAGGAAACAGTGACTAGGGTCTTGTTTCAATAACAGACTGTTTTGGCAACTTCGATAAGGGGGAAGAAAATGTCCAGGGTGGTTTCTTTTCAGACAGACAACTCTCCCAACAAATCACGAGACTGATACACCAGAATGTTGCAATTTGAAACCAAAGTTTCCAGACAAAACCTTTGCAGTGGTTTTAGTGAAGGTAGCTGAAGCAAACTAGCCACTTGCGAAACGTACTCATTAGAAATAACCTCTGATCTCCATCTTGCTAGATACTATTGTGTATTTTATTCAAGCGGATAAGATCGTGATGTGGGCATTGATGTAGTTACTCTATACCTAAGGAGTCCGTCATTGAAACCAGACCCTAATTACGGTTGCTTAGGGTCGGGTTTTCAAGACTACTGAAGAACAGGTCCGTTAAGAGCTGACAGAGAGGATTTCCTCAGCTTTCCAAACCACAGGGTCCAAAAGTGAGAAAACCTCTGTGTCCAGCCTCTCACACCTTTGGGTGACACCTCTGTGAGAGGGGGGTACGGAGCACGCTGGAGCGTGCTTCTAAACATTGCAGATAGAAATAGAATGACTAGAGCTGACAACTCCCTATTCTACTGCATATGACAGATAATCCAACATGTTCTACACAGTACATTTCTATCTGAACATGCATCCTCCTCAGGCCCCTAGGTCAAAGTCTGTGTTTCACTTTGTTTTACAGGTCTCTATTTAGGCTACTTGTCAGTCATGTTAATGAAATGTTAAACAAGGTTGTGGTCCTCTGTAGCTCAGTTGGTAGAGCGTGGTGCTTGCAATGCCAGGATAGTGGGCTCGATTCCTGGGACCACTCATATGAAAAATGTATGCGGGTATGACTGTATGACGCATTGGATAAAAGCATCTGCTAAAAGGCATATATTATACATATAAATGGTAATTGCATATTAACGACCCGATAATTACTTAGGCTGCAAAGAAATTACTGATCCTAGATCAAGGACAAAATAAACTGCTAACTAGTGATGTAATGATTCAGCGATACACATTGGTCCTGGTACAAATGTCGCCAGGTCCCCAAACTGATCCAAATTTAGCATGAATCGGTCATAAAATCGATTCAAACGTTACGAATCGGCGGTGCTCATAATACTTTCTACCTTCTGAAAATACCTCATATTTTGTGACAACTGATGCGTCCTCTATTTCAATGTCGAACTAAGCAACTGTGTTGACAGTCATTGATGTGCAAGTAATTTTACATGCCAAACAACTCAGGCATTATCAGTCCCCTAGTCAAACTGCGCTCGGCTTAGCACGCTGACCAAGAGGTAGCCGCGCGTCACCTTCAGCATCAAAATGTTTGTAAAATGGCTTGCGCATTATTAGGCTTTATTAGTTGAGTGACAACCAATATAATATGCTAGATTATTGTAATCTGGGGCGGCAGGGTAGCCTAGTGGTTAGAGCGTTGGACTAGTGACCGGAAGGTTGCAAGTTCAAATGCCCGAGCTGACAAGGTACAAATCTGTCGTTCTGCCCCTGAACAGGCAGTTAACCCACTGTTCCTAGGCCGTCATTGAAAATAAGAATTTGTTCTTAACTGATTTGCCTAGTTAAATAAAGGTAAAATAAAATAAAAATGCGCAGTTGAAAAGTGTTTTTTACCGGAATAAAGTAGCCTAAACTACCGCCTGAGAAACATCTCATCTGGCTGTAGCATACCTGCTGATCGGGGCTTAGGCTACATTACATTTAATGTTCCGGTTTACCATCAGCAATAGTTTTGGTCATTTTTAGATATACAGGGTAAAGTTGATAATTTCATGAGAACAGAAAACAAACAGTTTGACATGGGGGGTGAAATCCAAAGTTGTGCCTTATATTCATTGGCTATGTCATATGATTTTTTTTAAAGAAAAATATTGATTACATTACGAGCTCAAACACTTTGAATCTGCAAAAATGACTAATTAATTAGCGGGTGATGGTGATTTCAGATCGAAAGTGGAGGTAGAAAAATCTAACATTACCTCCCTTGTCTGATAGTGAGGTGGTAGATGCCCTGTTTCCCGTATGGCTCAGCACAGGTGCCTACATTACACATGTATATAATTCTCACACACAGACAGACAAACAGAGAGAGAGAGGTCAGCTCAGAGAGAGTCAGCTCAGAGAGATCCAGCTCAGAGAGATCCAGCTCAGAGAGATCCAGCTCAGAGAGATCCAGCTCAGAGAGATCCAGCTCAGAGAGATCCAGCACGAGTGCCATCAGCAGCCGTTTTGAATTTAGAATAGAAAATGAATGTATTTATGCAACAAATGTTGGTGTATCGAATCGCACCGAACCAATTCAAACTAAAACATATCATTCCTGTATCGTTTCAGAGGCCATGTATCTAGATACGTATCGAATTGTCTTGAAAGGAAAAGATGCACATCTCTAATGCTAACCATAGTCACAAAAAAGGGTAGATGGGGAACCGAAAGGGTGCTAAGACAAAAAAGGAGCCCTTTTATTATTCTAAGCATTTGACTCCTGAATAGGGCGGTTTTGACGATTCCCGGATGTGGATACACGTTCATACAGAGTGCCTGTGAAGGAAGGTCTAGTGTGATTTCAGTGTCTGACCATTAACTCCATTCTGAATGTTAGAAATATTTATTCATTATTTAAAAGCTCCTTTATAATGCCTACATAGAGGTGTCATAAGTATGTCAGTCAAGCACAAAGTAAGGAGATGGGTTTAGGGTCTTGTGCTTCATACCAGACAGAATCTGGTTATGTGACATCATTTGTCAACTTCTAATGTAACGCCAATTAAGTAGTGTTTATGACAACCTTATGTAGCAAGGCATTATGATGACATTTTTAAAACAAAGTGTTAGGCTATTTTAAAGCAGTAGTGACATAAGCATTTATGAACCGCTAATATACCTCTTATGAATGTGTTATGAAGGCCTTATGTAGGTACCCTTCAAATAAAGCACTGCCTAAGACGTATCAGAGCCAGGTGTGTTCAAAGTCAGGGTCATGAGCCCAGGTTGGTCCGCATGGGGAGATTCCAATCTCGCCGCTGTGATAGCGGAACAGGAAGGGACAATGGCCCAGTTGTGGGACTCGGGTAAATAATTGATGAAAAATTCCAAGTGTGAAAGGATTGGGTGACAACATTTATGAGGGTTCGCTGAGGAAAAAAACATTGGTGCCGTCTTGTGTTTCGCAACAGGCTTTTTATACAAAAGACAGTTAATTGATACTGTAAAATAGATGCTTTGTATTCACACATGAAAAGGATGGCCTCACTGTCTCCTAGCTAAGGGTAGACTTTTGATTTTATTTTCATACCATGAGAAAGACATACCAACAGATATGTAGGCCTACCGGGAGATTAATGGCGAGAGAGTGATATCTCAACAGAATATGTATCAGATTAGTATCTAATTGGCTCGGAGGAAGAGAAGAGAGAACAGGAGAGGCAGAGACAGAGACAATGAGAGAGAGAGAGTAGTATGTGGTGTGAAGAAGGCAGGCCAACAAGGATCAAGACAAGAGGGTTAGTAAGCTAAAGTGTTAATCACCTTAACCAAATCAAGCGCATCCCCCCCATAGCCGTGCCTCTGGACAGCTTAAATGGACTGAGATGACTGGATGCCAAGTAGGCTCTTCACTACACTCTCTCTACACAATGGCTGCTGCTGGACCACATCCAGTCAATGTCTATTCAAAGTTTAGCCCCAAACATCAAAGAGTTCCGGTTGAGCTGAACTTGGGGTGTATTCAGTGCACACCGTAGCAAAATGTTTCACAACGAGTTTCTATTGGACAAATTCAGGTAGGTCCCTCCTCGTTTCATTTGTTTTCTTCTGTTTAGTTTTTAGTGAATACACCCCTGAAGGTTGAGGTAGCACATGAAATGCAGTACTTCCTGAAATGCAGGAAAATCAATGGCCCTGTTGGAATATTTCAAATGCATCCTTCCCTCCTTCCTTTCTTTAAGTAATCACAGATCGGAATTGGTTGGATCAGTGAAGTAATGGGTGGTAACCTTGCTTTCATCTTTCCAATCACTTATAGATCTGTTGATTACCTCAAGGAAACAAGGAAGGATGCATTTAAGTATTCTAACAAGGCCATTGAGTTTGAAGGAGGCCTAACTCTGTCTGAGGAGATCTGCTTACGCAATCCATTTCAGTTAACCACCACAGCCCTTAGAAAGAGAATGAACAAATTCCACTCAAACCAGGACTGCGACGCAAATATGCAGTGTCACCATATTTCCTTTAGACCCGCACTCTGCCTCTCACTATATCTCTCTTGTTCACTTTCCCTCACTCTTTTCTCTATATATTTATCCATCTGCCTCCCCCACCCTCCTCCCCTCCATTTTTCCATCCCCCAATTCCACACTGACACACTCCCTCCCCAGACAATAGGGCTTCCTCAGATTGTTGAAATCAATACAAAACCATTTTCTAGACGCATAGAAGCCGCAGAACTATCAAAACAACCCGATCCAAGCCTGATGTACTGTCCAAACAGGCAGTTCAGCTATTTAAAAAGGGAGTGGGAGGGCGGTATCCCCTCACTTGTCAGTCTCACCTTAGGAAAGGAGAAAGCAGGGACAGCGAGAGGCAGACCCCTCTGCTGCTCACTCCCTCCCTCCGTTGAGACTGACCATCAGATGCAGGCACCATCAGTCCAGAAAAAAAAAGATAATTATTTCAATTTATGCTGTGCCTCGCAAGTGATACAACTGATCTATTTTGTTATCAAAGCTCGTGTTTTGGAATATAATATGGTCTTAAAAGAACAATATTGTCAGGCCAAGCACATAGCCAATATGCTCTGATAATAAGTTCAAACTCCCGAGGTGACAAGGTACAAATCTGTCGTTCTGCCCCTGAACAGGAACCCATGTATATTAGTTAATATACAGCACCAGCTACATAAATATAGGTTAGGGTCGGTAAATTGTCTTCTACCTGGACTTGGTGTTCATTACAATAACAGTTAACACTTACTATCATGACCATGCTATAACACTCTCATGCCACAGTCATGCGAATGTCATAGTAGAGAGACACAGCTATAAGTAGGGCTGGGCAGTATACGTATTTTACTATATACCGGTATTGCTGCACGGACCTGTTACGGGTTTTTACTTTACCTTACATAACGGTATTTGAAAGTTTGGTATGTTAAATGTGATATGCCCTGTGTAACGTCCATTTTTATAGTTTACACCACTACTTGAGTCATCCCTCTCCTCTCTCTCCATGCCACTTCCCACACAGACTTAACCCCACCCAATGTCACTCAAGGAGTTGTTGTTGCTTGACCATGAGACACTTGCGTTCAGTCTGCATGGTCAATGCAGCACATGCAGGATTTTCTTAGCAAGTTTTAGCTAAATCGTGTTAGCCGCTAATGCTAATCACTAGTTAGCTAGCTAGCTAATAAATGTACAGAGTCAGAGCAAAAGTAGCTTGCTTGCATGTTGTTTGTGCAACAGTATCTTTTAAATCAAAGACGAATAGGCAAAGCATGAATATGTTGGCTAGATGAAGAAACATTTAATGTAGCCAAAGATTATAGGGTATCCAAGGAAACACTTACCATCACTTTGGTTCCTATCCTGTCACAATTTCCTTTGTTGTAATGTCAAACAACACTGTATTCAAAAGTGCCCACTATTATTTATATTCCAACCATAGAATTAGAATACATTTTATATTTTTGTTCAATAGATAATGTTTAAAGTGTTGGTTCCATGTTTCATGAGCTGAAATAAAAGATCCCAGAAAATGTTCCATATGCACATAAAGTGTATATCTCTCAAATGTTTTGCACAAATTTGTTTACATCCATGTTAGTGAGCATTTCTCCTTTACCAATATAATATATCCACCTGACAGGTGTGGCATGTCAATAAGCGGATTAAACAGCATGATCATTACACGGGTGCACCTTGTGCTGGGAACAATAAAAGGTCGCTCTAAAATGTGCAGTTGTCACACAACAATGTCACAGATGTCTCAAGTTGAGGGAGCGTGCATTTGGCATGCTGACTGCATGAGTCACCAACAGAGCTGTGTCCAGATAATTAAAATGTTAATTTCTGTACCATGAGCCACCTCATAGAGAATTTGGCAGTGCGTCCAACTGGCCTCACAACCGCAGACCACGTGTATCTACGCCAGCCCAGGACCTCCACATCCAGCTTCTTCACCTGCGTGATCATCTGAGACCAGCTACCCAGACAGCTGATGAAAATGTTGGTTTGCACAAACAAAGAATTTCTGCAAAAACTGTCAGAAAAAGCCTCAGGCACATCTGCGTGCTCACCAGGGTCTTGACCTGACTGCAGTTTGGCATCGTAACTGACATCAGTTGGCAAATTCTCACCTTCGATGACCACTGGCACGCTGGAGAAGTGTGCTCTTCGCGGATTAATCGGTTTCAACTGTACCGGGCAGATGGCAAAAATCGCGTATGGCGCCGTGTGGGATAGCGGTTTGCTGATGTCAACGTTGTGAACAGGGGTTATGGTGCGGGCAGGCATAAGCTACGGACAACGAACACAATTGCATTTTATTGATGACAATTTGAATGCAGAGATACCGTGATGAGATCCTGAGGCCCATTGTCATGCCATTCATCCACCGCCATCACCTCATTTTTTAGCATAATAATGCATGGCCCAATGTCACAAGGATCTCTCCACAATTCCTGGAAAATGAAAAAGTCCCAGTTCTTCCATAGCCTGCATACTCACCAGATGTCACCCATTGAGCATGTTTGGGATGCTCTGGATCAACGTGTACGACAGCATTTTCCAGTTACCGCCAATATCTAGCACCTTCGCATTGAAGAGGAGTGGGGCAACATTCCACAATCAACAGCCTGATCAACTCAATGTGAAGGAAATGTGACACGCTGCATGAGGGAAATGGTGGTCACACCAGATACACTGACTGGTTTTCTGATCCACGCCCCTACCTTTGTTTTTTTAATCTGTGACCATCAAATGCATTATTTGAATTCCCAGTCATGTGAAATCCATAGACTGGGGCCGAATGAATTTATTTCAATTGACTGATTTCCTTATATGAACTCTAAAACTAAAGTAAAATCTTTGAAATTCTTGCATTTATATTTTTGTTTGGTCTATTTCCATTACACCAACAGTTCACCCAAGTATTTTGATCAATATCGCAAGTCAAATCGCAACATTTGGTTAAAAACAAGGCCTAGTTCTTTCTCCATATCGTGCAGCCCTATGTGGCAGCGTATAAATAATCTCAAATGAAATTTATGGAAATGCAGGAAATTATTTTAGGTTGAATTGAACAGTATAAAACAATCCAAATTGAGAAAGACCTATTGAAATCACTTATAAAGCAAATTAAGAACTTTTATTATTGAAAAACATAAATACCGTCCAAAATTTGAAAAATACAGTGATATGCTATTTTGGTCACTAAATATAAGCCATTTGTTAGCAAACAACTGGTATGCTGTCCATTACAATAACAGTTATAACACCTGCATGGCATTGTCATAAGAATGACAAAGGTAGAGCTTGGGACTCTAAGGTTCTATCTGTATTTTTCTCAATTTTTATTTATTTGACATAGCCTTGTTCTGTTCAATGTCCTCTACCTAAATATGCCATGAAAATGTTGTTAAGTTCAAAAGAATACAAGACAGAAAGTGCTGACACCATTCACCAATTATCTTAGATTCATTTTGCAGATAGAAATCTTATAATCCCAAGCTCTCGATAGGGAAATAAATGTACATCACATTTTAGTCATTTAGCAGACGCTCTTATCCAGAGCGACTTTTGTCTCAGCATATGACAATAATGTTCCTGACAATGGCAAATTATTCATGGTTAGATTATTACTGTACTTGTTCCGTCATTCTTACGACAGTATGACACACTTCAAGTGAAGCATACTGTCTGGAAAAGCCAAGTCCTCCTACTCACAAAAAAACATTGAAGGAACTCAGACATTTCATTAGCATTCTTTCACATGCAAGAATGTTATCTTAAAGTCAAGGATGATAGACGACGAGCAATCTTATGGAGCCAAATGGAGCAAAGGGAGTAGGGTGAAGTTGCCCCTAGACACAGATCTTGGGTCAGTTTAGCATTTTCCCCACTAATGGGGAAGGTTAGTATTGGGTGATGGGCAGCTGATTCTAGATCTGTACCTACTGGAATTTTTTCACTGGAATGCAAAATGTTGTCATGTTGCAGCTAGGTAAATCACCATTAGAAAGCCCCTATGGGCCTTCATAATAGTCTTGATATTGCACTCATGCGAGTGTTTTCTGGAATGTGAACACATATACAGTGGCTTGCAAAAGTATTCACCCCCCTTTGGAATTTTTCCTATTTTGTTGCCTTACAAGCTAAACATTGATTTTTGGGATGTTTGTATGATTTGATTTACACAACTCTGAAGATTCACGAAAAAAAATATTTTGCAACAAGAAATAAGGCAAAAAAACAGAAAACTTGAGCGTGTATAACTATTCACCCCCCCCCCCCCCCCAAAAGTCAATACTTTGTCGAGATATCTTTTGCAGCAATTACAGCTGCAAGTATCTTGGGGTATGTCTCTACAAGCTTGGCAAATCTGACTCGATGTGATTTTTGCCCATTCTTCAAGGCAAAACCGCTCCAGCTCCTTCAAGTTGGATGGGTTCCGCTGGTGTACAGCAATCTTTAAGTCAGATTCTTAATTAGACTGAGGTATGGGCTTTGACTAGGCCATTACAAGACATTTAAATGTTTCCCCTTAAACCACTTGAGTGTTGCTTTAGCAGTATGCTTAGGGTCATTATCCCGCTGGAAGTTTAACCTCTGTCCCAGTTTCAAATCTCTGGAAGACAAACAGGTTTCCCTCAAGAATTTCCCTTTATTTAGGACCATCCATCATTCCTTCAATAATGACCAGTTTACTAGTTCCTGCTGATGAAAAACATACCCACAGCATGATGCTGCCACCACGCTTCACTGTGGGGGATGCTGTTCTTGGGGTGATGAGAGGTGGCCCAGCTCTGTGGAGTTTACGGCTAAAGTGGTCCTACGGACAGATACTCCAATCTCAACTGTGGAGCTTTGCAGCTCCATCAAGGCTATCTTTGGTCTCTTTGTTGACTTTCTGATTAATGCCCTCATTGCCTGGTCAATTTTGGTGGGTGGCCCTCTCTTGGCAGGTTTGTTATGGTGCCATATTCTTTCTATTTTTTAATAATTTATTTAATGGTGCTGCGTGGGATGTAAAAAGTTTCGGATATTTTTTTTTAAGAACCCAACCGAGATCTGTACTTCTCCACAACTTTGTCCCTGACCTGTTTGGAGAGCTCCTTGGTCTTCATGGTACCGTTTGCTTGGTGCTGCCCCTTGCTTAATGGTGTTGCAGACTCCGGGGCCTTTCAGAACAGGTGTACAGTCGGAAGTTTACATACACTTAGGTTGGAGTCACTAAAACTTGTTTTTAAACCACTCCACAAGTGTATTGTTAACAAACTATAGTTTTGGCAAGTCGGTTATGACATCTACTTTGTGCATGACACAAGACTTGAAGGTACCACGTTCATCTGTACAAACAATACTACGCAAGTATAAACACCATGGGACCACGCAGCCATCATACTGCTCAGGAAGGAGACGCGTTCTGTCTCCTAGAGATTAACATAATTTGATGCGAAAAAGTGCAAATCAAACACAGAACAACAGCAAAGGACCTTGTGGAGGTGCTGGAGGAAACAGGTACAAAAGTATCTATATCCACAGTGAAACGAGTCCTATATTGACATAACCTGAAAGGCCGCTCAGCAAGGAAGAAGCTAATGCTCCAAAACCGCCATAAAAAAAGCTAGACTACCGTTTGCAAATGCACATGGGGACAAAGATTGTACTTTTTGGGAGAAATGTCTTCTGGTCTGATGACACAAAAATATAAATGTTTGGCCGTAATGACCATTGCTATGTTTGGAGGGAAAAGGGGAGGCTTGCAAGCCGAAGAACACCATCCCAACTTTGAAGCACGGGGGTGGCAGACTCATGTTGCGGGGGTGCTTTGCTGCAGGATGGACTGGTGCACTTCACAAAATAGATGGCATCATGAGGAAAGGAAAACTATGTGGATATATTGAAGCAACATCTCAAGACATCAGTCAGGAAGTTAAAGCTTGGTCGCAAATGTGTCTTCCAAATGGCCAATGACCTAAACATGCTTCCAAAGTTGAGGCAAAATGGCTTAAGGACAACAAAGTCAAGGTGTTGGAGTGGCCATCACAAAGCCCTGACTTCAATCCCATAGAAAATGTGTGGGCAGAACTGAAAATGCGTGTGCGAGCAAGGAGGCCTACAAACCTGACTCAGTTACAACAGCTCTGTCAGGAGGAATGGGCCAAAATTCACCCAACCTATTGTGGGAAGCTTGTGGATGGCTACCCGAAACATTTGACCCAAGTTAAACAATTTAAAGGCAATGCTACCAAATACTAATTGAGTGTATGTAAACTTCTGATCCACTGGGAATGTGATGAAATAAATAAAAGCTGAAATAAATCTCTCTACTATTATTCTTACATTTCACATTCTTAAAATAAAGTGGTGAACCTAACTGACCTAAGACAGGGAATTTTTATTAGGATTAAATGTCAGGAATTGTGAAAAACTGAATTTAAATGTATTTGGCTAAGGTAAACTTCTGACTTCAACTGGAAATATACTGAGGTCATGTGACACTTCAATAAAGTCCACCTGTGTGCAATCTAACTAATTATGACTTCTGAAGGTTATTGGTTGCACCAGATCTTATTTTGGGGCTTCATAGCAAAGGGGGAGAAAACATATGCACGCACCACTTTTCTGTTTTTTTTTAATGTTATTTTTTTCATTTCACTTCACCAATTGCCTATTTTGTTTATGTCCATTACATGAAATCCAAATAAATATCTATTTAAATTACAGGTTGTAATGCAACAAAATAGTAAAAACGCCACGGGGGATGAATACTTTTGCAAGGCACTGTAGGTAGCGTACATTCCCATGTTACCAAATGTTCTCACTTGCAGAGATGATGCTGATGACTGAAAACAAACCAGCAGCTATGAAATTGGCTGCAGGGTATAGGCAAAGAAAACAGATAAATGGAACAACTATGCTTTCATTATTTCCGCATTTTGAATAGCAAGTCTATCTAGGCAGTTTTTTTTAAATGTCCGTCAACTGGGTTGTCAATACATTTACAATTAAAATGGACTTCAAATGGACTTCAATTGGCATTTTTATACATACAGTTGGATCCGAAATTATTGATCATAACATTTAGCAAAAATGACTATATAAAATCAAATTAAAATACTGAGCTATATTACATGCAAAAAAAATGGGGAAATTATAATATAATAATACAATAGCTCAGAGAAAGATATTTGTTTAAAAAGCCACAATTTATTCTCAAAAAAGGTAAGGGTCAAAATTGTTGACACCCCTGTTTTCAATATGTTTTAATACCTCACCTTGCAAGGATAAGGGCACTGAGCCTTTTCTGAAATGTTTAATGAGTTGGAGAACACATCTTAGACCATTCCTACATACAGAATCATTCCAGATCCTTGATATCCTTCGTCTGCACCTCCGGCTCTTCAATTCAAATCACAGGTTTTCAAGTCATAAGACTGTGATGGTAATTTCTTTGTGGATTTTGATGTGTGCTTGGGGTTATTGTCTGCTGGAAAAATGTTCTGTCTAAAATGTCCTGGTACTGGGTAAAGTTAATGATGCCGTTGACCTTAACAAGGCTCCCCAGGACCCAGTCATTTTTGCTCATCTTTATCAAGGGTGTCAATCATGTCCGCCCACACTGTAGTTTGAGGGGTGAAACAGGGGGGGGGGGCATTGTTTATGGCCCAAAGACAATGAGTTGTGTTGAGCACGAGAGAGAGAGTAGGTACATAGCCTAATTGTTTCTTTGTATTTCAGTTTCAGTCAAATGACAAGGGCTTTGATCCTACTGCTTCCCTTTCCTGTACCTTTGCGTAAGACTTCCTTTCACAATGCTTTTCTCATGAACTAAGTAGTCCCTAACTTAGCACTAATGGATACTACAGCACAATGATAATTAGGCCTATTTCAAGAGAGATAGTGTGGAAAAGGGAATGCACAAGTTCTTTGATGTGTAGTGCACTTTCAGGGTGATAGGCCTACCTAAAACAAATCTATATTTAATGCAGCATAGGTCACCTCCCTTACCGCTCTTATTTAGGGGCACTGTGGGCACTGACGGTAAAAATAGTTTGCGTATTATTATAAGTGCTTGTTAATAATCGTGTTCCAACTGTCATGACAGAATTACCCATGTTATCGTTAATTACCAGCTATTTACCTAAGTATTTAATGAAAGAAAGAATCCCTTTACAGGGCCTGTTTAGCTGGTTTCTGAAATGGACCAAATTACTTCAAATTAGAAAATTGGTATAGTAGCTCATTTATAGTAGCTCATTTTCTGGCCTAACTCGGGCCACTGGTGCTTGTAAGCTAAAACCTTCAGAATGAAAAGATCGACTAGTGGGTTGAATCCCAACGTTGAAGTATGGATATAAGCTCATTATATGAACAGTTATCGATGCATCTTTTAAAAGGGTTAGAAAAACAAAGTAGGCTTGAAGTCTTTCTTAAATATTCAAGCTTAGCCAAAGATTACACAGAAAAATGTTGCCTTGTATTTCAAAACATGACCAACATTCACATAATAAGTTAAAACTGAGAAACCCTTAAAAGTGTAAGCCAGCATTTATCTTTGGGAACCTCTTGGGCGATTGTTTTCTTGGGCCTGAAAAGGACATTTGTTAAAGATAGGCTACTGTGAATGTAACAATAGTCATCTGTAGACTGTTGTCCTGTCCATCTTTAGATATACAAGGTACATTGATAAATATAACAGGGGAGAGCATAGCCCTTGATCATGACTCTCAATTCCTTATCTTTCTTATCAGCAAGAAAAAAATAAAACACACACACACACAGTACTGTGCAAAAGTTTTAGGCAGGTGTGAAAAATGCTGTAAAGTAAGAATGCTTTCAGAAATAGACATGTTAATAGATTATATTTATCAATTAACTAAATGGAAAGTGAGTGAGCAGAACAAAAATCTAAATCAAATCCATATTTGGTGTGACCACCCTTTGCCATCTTCAATAGCATAACAACAATTAACACACAGCCAAGACAACGCAGGAGTGGCTTCGGGACAAGTCTCTGAATATCCTTGAGTGGTCCGGTCAGAGCCTTGACTTGAACATCTCTGGAGGCCTGAAAATAGCTGCACAGCGATGCTCCCCATCCAACCTGACAGAGCTTGAAAGGATCCGCAGAGAAGAATGGGAGAAACTCCCCAAATACAGGTGTGCTAAGCTTGTAGCGTCATACCTAAGAAGACTTGGTGTTTCAACAAAGTACTGAATAAAACGTCTGTACAGTTGAAGTCGGAAGTTTACATACACCTTAGCCAAATACATTTAAACTCAGTTTTTCACAATTCCTGACATTTAATCCTAATAACAATTCCCTGTCTTAGGTAAATTGGGATCACCACATTATTTTAAGAATGTGAAATGTCAGAATAATAGTAGAGAGAATGATTTAATTCAGCTTTTATTTCTTTCATCACATTCCCAGTGGGTCAGAAGTTTACACACACTCAATTAGTATTTGGTAGCAGTGCCTTTAAATTGTTTAACTTGGGTCAAACGTTTCAGATAGCCTTCCACAAGCTTCCCTCAATAAGTTAGGTGAATTTTGGCCCATTCCTCCTGACAGAGCTGGTGTAACTGAGTCTGGTTTGTAGGCCTCCTCGCACACACACACCTTTTCAGTTCTGCCCACAAATGTTCTATAGGTTTGAGGTCAGGGCTTGTAATGGCCATTCCAACACTTTGAATTTGTTGTCCTTTAGCCATTTTGCCACAACTTTGGAAGTACGCATGGTGTCATTGTACATTTGGAACACACATTTGCAACCAAGGTTTAACTTCCTGACTGATGTCTTGAGATGTTGCTTCAATATATCCACATAACTTTCCCTCATCATGATGCCATCTATTTTGTGAAGTGCACCAGTCCCTCCTGCAGCAAAGCACCCCCACAACATGATGCTGCCACCCCCATGCTTCACGGTTGGGATGGTGTTCTTCGGCTTGCTAGCCTCCCCCTTTTTCCTCCAAAGATAACGATGGTCATTGCGGCCAAACAGTTCTATTTTTGTTTCATCAGAGCAGAGGACATTTCTCCAAAAAGTACAATCTTTGTCCCCATGTGCAGTTGCAAACTGTAGTCTGGCTTTTTTAAAGCGGTTTTGGAGCAGTGGCTTCTTACTTGCTGAGCGGCCTTTTGGGTTATTTTGATATAGGGCTCATTTTACTGTGGATATAGACACTTTTGTTTCCTCCAGTATCTTCACAAGGTCTGTTGCTGTTGTTCTGGGATTGATTTTCACTTTTCGCACCAAAGTACGTTAATCGCTAGGAGACAGATCGCATCTTCTTCCTGAGCGGTATGACGGCTACGTGGTCCCATGGTGTCTATACTTGCGTACTATTGTTTGTACAGATGAACATGGTTTGGAAATTGCTCCCAAAGATGAACCAGACTTGTGGAGGTCTACAATTATTTTTCTGGGGTCTTGGCTGATTTCTTTTGATTTTCCCATGGCTAGTAAGCGGAAAGTTGCAAGTTCAAACCCCCGAGCTGACAAGGTACAAATCTGTCGTTCTGCCCCTAAACAGGCAGTTAACCCACTGTTCCTAGGACGTCATTGAAAATAAGAATTTGTTCTTAACTGACTTGCCTAGTTAAATAAAGCTAAAATCTGGAGTGGACACAGAGCAAAGAGTGGTAGATGTGTAGAAATGTATTTTGGATGCTCTGCATGTTCTGTGCCACTTTGCAGGATTGGGCAGTGCTTCCAGAAGTTCCATAACATGTTGTAGGCTAAATGCCAATACTAAAGTGACAGTGTGAAATAAGAATTTCTCCTACAAATGTTTTGTTGTCTCTCAACAGTTGTGTTTTGTATCTTCTCTATCAAATACTTGTTGCGTTCACTGAATTGTTGTCAAAATAGGCTACTATTCTACATTTTATGTCAGGCCTGGTCTGTACTAAATCTTATTGAGAGAGGATAGCAACATTTTGAAAGAGTCTCTGAATAGTTTGAATGTTTACAATGTTACAGAAGTAGGAATTGTTGTCAATCAAATAGCCTACTTTGTGTGGGTTTTTAAATATATTACCCTCTCGTCACATTTTGGATAATTGTTTTATTTATATGAAAATAATATTTACAAGTATAATATATTATACATTTTAAGTGAGCATTTTTACAACAGTTTAAATACTCTAGGGTTTTTTGTATTTACACAATGGAATACAAAATTAGTGTTATTCCTACTGACATGAATGTGGTGTCATACACTACATGACAAAATGTATGTGGACACCTGCTCATCGAACAACTCATTCCAAAATCATGAGCATTAATATGGAGTTGGTCCCCCCCTTTGCTGCTATAACAGCCTCCACTCATCTGGGAAGGCTTTCCACTAGATGTTGGAACATTGCTGTGGAGACTTGCTTTCATTCTGCCACAAGATCATTAGTGGTCGGGCACTGATGTTGGACGATTAGGCCTGGCTCGCAGTCGACGTTCCAATTCATTCCAAAAGTGTTCAAATGGGGTTGAGGTCAGGGCTCTATTCAGGCCATTCAAGTTCTCCCACACCGATCTCGAAAAAAACATTTCTGTATGAACCTCGCTTTGGGCATGGGGGAATTGTCATGCTGAAACAGGAAAGGGTCTTCCCCAAACTGTTAACACAAAGTTGGAAGCAGAGAATCATCTAGAATGTCATTGTATCGTGTAGCGTTAAGATTTACCTTCAATGGAACTAAGCCCGAACCATGAAAAACATCCCCAAATCATCCTCCACCAAATTGTACAGTTGGCACTATGCATTGGGGCATGTATCGTTCCCATGGCATCCTCCAAACCCAGATTCATGTGTCGGTGGTGAAACGTGATCCATCACTCCAGAGAACGCCTTTTGTGGCTGAGCCGTTGTTGCTCTTAGACGTTTCAAATTCACAATAACAGCACATACAGTTGAGCAGGCAGCTCTAGAAGGGCAGAAATTTGACGAACTGACTTGTTGGAAATGTGGCATCCTATGACGGTGCCACATTGAGGGTTTTTCTTTATTTTTACTATTTTCTACATTGTAGAATATTAATGAAGACATCAACACTATGAAATAACACATATGGAATCATGTAGTAACCAAAAAAATAGCAAAACAATTCAAACTATAACTATATTTTTTCAAATAGCCAAACTTTGTATTGATGGCTGCTTTGCACACTCTTGGCATTCTCTCAATCAGCTTCATGAGGTAGTCACCTGGAATACATTTCAATTAACAGGTGTGCCTTCTTAAAAGTTCATTTGTAGAATTGATTTCCTTCTTAATGCGTTTGAGCCGATCAGTTGTGTTGTGACAAGGTAGAGGGAGGTATTCCGAAGATAGCCCCAATTGGTAAAAGAACATGTCCATATTATGGCAAGAACAGCTCAAATAAGCAAAGGGAAATTACATTCAATCAATACTTTAAGACATGAAGGTCAGTCAATAAGGAACATTTCAAGAACTTTGAAAGTTTCTTCAAGTGCAGTCGCAAAAACCATCAAGCGCCATGATGAAACTGGCTCATGAGGACCGCCACAGGAATAGAAGACCCAGAGTTACCTCTGCTGCAGAAGATAAGTTCATTAGAGTTACCAGCCTCAGAAATTGCAGGCCAAATAAATGCTTCACAGAGTTCAAGCAACATAAATCTCAACATCAACTGCTCAGAGGAGACTGCGTGAATCAGGCTTTCATGGTCGAATTGCTGCAAAGAAACCACAACTAAAGGACACCAAAAACAAGAACAGACTTGGGCCAAGAAACACAAGCAATGGACATTAGACCGGTGGAAATTTGTCCTTTGGTCTGGAGTCCAAATTGGAGATTTTTGGTTCCAACCGCCGTGTCTTTGTGAGACATGGTGTGGGTGAACGGGTGATCTCCGCATGTCTATTTCCCACTGTAAAGCATGGAGGAGTTATGGTGTGGGGGTGCTTTGATGGTGACACTGTCTGTGATTTATTTATAATTCTAGGCACACTTAACCAGCATGGCTACCACAGCATTCTGCAGCGATACGCCATCCCATCTGGTTTGAGCTTAGTGGGACTAGAATTTGGTTTTCAACAGAACAATGACCCAACACACCTCCAGGCTGTGTAAGGGCTATTTTATCATGAAGGAGAGTGATGGAGTGCCGCATCAAATTACCTGGCCTCCACAATCCCCCGACCTCAAACCAATTGAGATGGTTTGGGATGAGTCGGACCGCAGAGTGAAACAAAAGCAGCCAAAAAGTCCTCAGCATATGTGGGAACTCCTTCAAGACTGTTGGAAAAGCATTACAGGTGAAGTTGGTTGAGAGAATACCAAGAGTGTTGAAAGCTGTTATCAAGGCTATTTGAAGGGTGGCTATTTGAAGAGTGGCTATTTGAAGAATCTCAAATATATTTTGATTTGTTTAACACTTTTGGTTACTACATGATTCCATGTGTTATTTCATAGTTTTGACGTCTTCACTATTATTCTACAATGTAGAAAATATTAGAAATAAAGAAAAGCCCTTGAATGAGTAGGTGCTCTAAAACTTTTGACCAGTACTGTGTGTGTGTGTGTGTGTGTGTGCGTGTATAGATATATAGATATCTATATCTATATCTATATATATACCTTTCAAAAGTGAAGGGTCATTTAGAAATGTCCTTGTTTTTGAAAGAAAAGCAAGTTTTTTTGTCCATTACAATAACATCAAATTGATCAGATATACAGTGTAGACATCGTTAATGTTGTAAATGTCTATTGTAGTTTTAAAAGGCAGATTCTTTTTAATGGATTATCTACATAGGCGTAAAAAAATATATATATATATATATTTTTTTTTATTTATTTTTTATTTTAACTTAGGCGTACAGAGGCCTATTATCAGCAACCATCACTCCTGTGTTCCAATGGCATGTTGTGTTAGCTAATCAAGGTTTATTATTTTAAAAAGCTAATTGATCATCAGAAAACCATTTTGCAATTATGTTAGCACAGCTGAAAACTGTTGTTCTGATTAAAGAAGCAATAAAACTGGCCTTTTTTTTGACTAGTTGAGTCTCGCACTCTTTCTATTCTGTTAATAGACAGTTTGCGCTGTTCTGTGAAGAGAGTAGTACACAGAGCTGTACGTGATCTTCAGTTTCTCGGCAATATCTCGCATGGAATAGCCTTCATTTCTCAGAACAAGAATAGACTGGCGAGTTTTAGAAGAAAGTTCTTTGTTTCTAGCCATTTTGGGCCTGTAATCGAACCCACAAATGCTGATGCTCCAGATACTCAACTAGTCTAAAAAAGGCCAATATTATTGCTTGTTTAATCAGAACAACAGTTTTCAGCTGCCCTAACATAATTGCAAAAGGGTTTTCTAATGATCAATTAGCCTTTTAAAATGATAAACTTGGATTAGCTAACACAACGTGCCACAGGAGTGGTGGTTGCTGATAATGGGCCTCTGTATGCCTATGTAGATATTCCATAAGAAATCTGCCATTTCCAGCAACAATAGTCATTAACAATGTCTACACTGTATTTCTGATATTTGATGATATTTTAATGGACAAAAAAATGCTTTTCTTTCAAAAACAAGTACATTTCTAAGTGACCCCAAACTTTTGAACGGTAGTATTTTTATATAGTATTAAAGAGGAGGTTGTACTCTTTAAAACTAAGTTAACTCGTAATTGTCATTTGTTCTTTCTTTTTGAGCTGTGTCTGTTTGTGTGAAATGTGTTAAAAGAAATGTGCTTTATCTTGAAAATTCTCAGAAATCTACAGCAGCATTCTAGAATTATATTGGGGTCTTAAGGGTTAAACAGAACGTGTGGGAGGGGGCAGAGAAGGGAAAGATGGCCGGAAGTGGTTGCAGAGGTCAAATCAAGCATTGCGATGGGCAAAGTTAGTGAAGACGAATGTTCTGAATGGACAATACTACAACAGTAGTATCAAAAACTGGAATAAAAAGGAATTTCGCTAAAATTGGAGTGGAGGATACGTCTATGAATGATAATGAATCGCTTGTTGTTGAGATGCGTTGAGATGTGTTTGTTGAGTAAGGATGCCTATGCAGGAGACCCATTTGAGGTGTCGAAGTACGCACTGTGAAAAGTGGAGTTTGTCAGAGTGAACAGGAGTGGTCTTATTTAGATTTAATTGTATTTCTGAAGAAGAGAGGAAGATTGCAGTGAGCCTCAAAAGAATCCGGACAACAGAAGTTTTGAACTTTGGAGTAGATCACCTGTCAAAGGAATCATCTCAGGGGTGACGACGGATGTTTAGGTTGAATACCCGAAGAGAAAACCTGGTGTGATTGGTGCTCGGCATCTGACCCGTTGGGTGAATGGAGAAAAATAAGAAAGTATGTCGGTCCTGTTGTTTTTTGTTACAGAGCAAATACCTATGCATGTGAAGTGTGGTTATGTAAGATACACTGTAAGAGCTTTCTTCCCCAAACCATTGCAGTGTAAGAATTGTAAAGGATTTAGCCATGTTTCAAGTGAGGTGCAGACGGACAGAATATACTGAAGAATGGTGTGTAGAAAAACGTCGGTGTTCAATTGTGGGGGGGATCATGATCCCGAGTTCCTAGAGTGCCCTGTAAGGGTGAAGGAGATTGAGGTAGCAAAAGTGAGAGTGGTCAATCAAATCGCCTATGCGGAAGAGAGTAAAAGGTTTGAGAAAACAAGTGATGCTAGTGAAGAGAAGGTAGTGGACCGACCACAGCCTGTAATAAATGTTTGCTGCCAGTCAAAAGATACCCTGTGTGTTAAAAAATGTGGATTTTATGGCGTTCATTGCCACAGTTATAAACTCTAAGCACAAGTCTCAAAGAAGTCTACGAAACTGGACATTATTGTGGCTGCGGCAGAAAAGTTATTGGGACTTAAGGATTTTACATCGGAAGACTTGCAAGGGGTACTGACTACGGAAGACCCGTCCTCCCACTTTCCCCTTGAGCCTGTGTAGCGATCAGATCTGTTTTATTTTTTTTATCAGAAAAGTTTTTGATTTAGTTTAGTTTATTTATTTTTGTGGGGGAATCCTGTTTCCATCCCGTACAGTAGGTGGCAGGATGCACATTACATTGTGCGATCGCCAATATACCATAGAAGAAGAAACAGAACATGTAAGGTCCTATGACTATAAAGAATAATGTTAGGCTACTTTAGTCCACTATTGTGCTAAGGATAGCGATGACAACACTGTGAAAGCAAATTGAAACATTATAACAATATCGTTCGTGGAATTTGACCGGGATACGTATACGTGTTTTACACTAATAGGTAGAATTCCTTACGGATGTAGTAGGCTTTGTGAATTGGAACACATCTGTAGAGAGTTGGTAAACAGGCTAACAGCTTGGATATACAGTAGTTACTATCTCAACAACCACTGTTATTTCCCGACTGACTAAACTCCTGAAGGCTACTCCAAGTTCCTACATTGTAGTCAGTTTACTAATAACAATGTCTTTATTGGTAGCATATCAATGGTTTATCAAAAATGAGGACAATGTGTAGCTAAAATCCCTTTTACCTTGTATACATCTCCGTAGGTCCCGCTCCCAATTCTCTGTATTAGCTCGAAATCCTCTTGCGGATTTCGCCTTGAAAGGTCGAAAGTGGAAGCCATTTTTAGGTCCCCGGTTTAGTTATCCAGTCGCTATATTTGTTGAAACACTGACACCACATATAACGAAAAAAATACAATATAAACACACGTCGTCAGAAAATATCACAGCCTGACTTCACTGTAACTTTAACATGGCCTCCTCTGAGCACTGCGCGTGCGCCGCAGCCAGCTTGTCCAAGAGGGGAATGCAAGGAATGGGTGACAAGAGGGTGGGTCGCTGGCTGGCTGGGGTCTCTGGTAGAATTCTACCCCTGGACACAGATCTAGGATCAGTTTAGCGTCCACAAATTCTCACTTGTTGGGGGTGAAACGCTAAACTGATCTGAAACCAGAGTTTAGGAGCGACTAGTTTGGTTTTGTGTATCCTACAGAAATGTCTTTGACACGAGGATCATGAATACCCTAGTAATTCTCTACTTGTTTACAGCTGGATCCTTTCTTCTCATTCTCACAAATATCCAGAGTGCAATAGAGTAGAATAGCATAGAATTTGAGAATTAGGAAAATAAGATCATAAACTTGGAAAAACGATCTTATGAGTTTGATTATATCAATCAATAATTATGGTATAATAGATCATATGCTGCATTAGGCTACTATATTGATACATTGTATTGCTTTTCAGTAAAACTGGAAAGCACACAAAACAATAACCATACAGTCAATCATATTGTGTGAATGTATTATAATCTATTGTCTTGTGAGCCAGAATTACTAGGCATTTGTGCATGTGGTAAGTTTGCAATACATGTATTATTTATAACATAATATTTGATTGAATGTATTATTGTACAGTACTATTAAAAAGTCCATATTACTGAATGATCGAAAAATGACTAATATAAAGCCAATGCGTTATTATATTTGACCATATCACACATCACTCTTATTCTTAATTTCCCTTTATGTCCTGCCTTTGTGTAATATCCTCCAGAGAAAACAGGTGTCACTAGATGGATCTGTCCCTACTCCCTAGGCCTATACTAATCTGAAAATAGGAATGCACAGCACAAAAAAATGTATTCAACAAAGACAATCACCCACACAATGTAACCTTTTCCAACACTGAAGCATGCATGAGAGCACCAGCTGATCCGGACGACTGTTTGATCATGCCCCCGTAACCAAGGTGAGTAAGACCTTTAAACAAGTCAACATTCACAAGGCACCGGACCAAACATAATACGAGGACGTTAGCATGACCGAGTCTGTAATACCAACATGTTTCAAGCAGACCCTGTGCCTAAGAACACTAAGGTAACCTGCCTAAATGACTACAGACCCGGATAAAAATAACATCAATGTGAGAATGCTATTCACTCTGCAACTGGATCCTGGACTTCCTGACAGGCCACCCCCAGGTGGTAAGGGTAGGTAACAACACATCTGCCACACTGATCATCAACACAGGGGCCCGTCAGGGGTGCGTGCTCAGCCCCCTCCCAACTCCCTGTTCACCCACAACTGCATGGCCAAGCACGACTCCAACACCATCATTAAGTTTGCCAATGACACAACAGTGGTAGGCCTGATCACTGGCAACGATGAGACAGCCTATAGGGAGGAGGTCAGAGACCTGGCAGTGTGGTGCCAGGATAACAACCTCTCCTTCCCTCATTTGGCATGGGTCCTCAGATCCTCAAAAAGATCTACAGCTACACCATCAAGAGAATCTTGACTGGTCGCATCACCGACTTGTATGGCTACTGCTCGGCCTCTGACCGCAAGGCACAACAGTGGGTAGTGCGTACGACCCACTACATCACTGGGACCAAACTTTCAGCCATCCAGGACCTCTATAGCAGGCGGTGTCAGAGGAAGGCCCTAAAAATGGCCAAAGACTCCAGCCACCCTAGTCATAGACTGTTCTCTCTGCTACCGCACGGCAAGTGGTACTGGAGTGCCAAGTCTATGTCCAAAAGGCTTCTTAAAAGCTTCTACCCCCAAGCCATAAGACTCCTGAACAGCTCATCAAATGGCTACCTGGACTATTTGCATTGACCCCTCCCTCCCCCTCACTTTACTTCTACCTACATGTACATATTACTTCAAATACCTCAACTAACCGTGCCCCCGCACATTGACGCTGTATCGGTACCCCCTGTATATAGCCTCGTTACTGTTATTTTATTGTTGCTCTTTTAATTATTTGTAAAACTGCATTGTTGGTTAAGGGTTGTAAGTAGCATTTCACTCTAAGGTCTGTTGTATTCGGCGCATGTGACAAATAATATTTGATTTGATTTGTTATTTGTACCAATTTCGTCAACCTAGCAAATGTGCCAATTTAATTGCTTAATGTTTTTTCCCATGTTCACTCCAACAGTACAGATTGCAATCATTGTTATCACCATTTACATGTTTATTTATGCAATTCTTGTCATGCCAGGCACACATCCAGGCTCCATTTTAATGGGCCATTATTAGAGCTGGCAAAGGCGCAGATCAAACAAGCCAAATAAACACCCACAAATCCATTTCAGCAATGCTCGCTTTGTGGCAATTATTTCATCACTTTTAGCTCAATTCAGACTTTGATACTGTGACAGAATAGAATTGCAATAGCATGAAATAGCATGCAATAGCATGCTGAAATGGCTATTTATCATCGTTTGGGGACTGTTAAAAATCCTGACATTTTGGATATGTCCCCTGAAAGCTTGAAGAGCAGAATTAGGCCGATACCCACTAATTATCAAAATCCAGAAAAGAGCCATTAAATTCTACAACCACCTAAAAGGAAGCGATTCACAAACCTTCCATAACAAAGCCATCACAAACAGAGAGATGAACCTGGAGAAGAGTCCCCTAAGCAAGCTGGTCCTGGGGCTCTGTTCACAAACACAAACACACCCTACAGAGCCCCAGGACAACAGCACAATTAGACCCAACCAAATCATGAGAAAACAAAAAGATAATTACTTAACACATTGGAAAGAATTAACAAAAAAACAGAGCAAACTAGAATGCTATTTGGCCCTACACAGAGAGTACACAGCGGCAGAATACCTGACCACTGTGACTGACCCAAAATTAAGGAAAGCTTTGACTATGTACAGACTCAGTGAGCATAGCCTTGCTATTGAGAAAGGCCGCCGTAGGCAGACATGGCTCTCAAGAGAAGACAGGCTATGTGCTCACTGCCCACAAAATGAGGTGGAAACTGAGCTGCACTTCCTAACCTCCTGCCCAATGTATGACCATATTAGAGAGACATATTTCCCCCAGATCACACAGATCCACAAAGAATTCGAAAACATATCCAATTTTGAAAAACTCCCATATCTACTGGGTGAAATTCCACAGTGTGCCATCACAGCAGCAAGATTTGTGACCTGTTGCCACGAGAAAAGGGCAACCAGTGAAGAACAAACACCATTGTAAATACAACCCATATTTATGCTTATTTATTTTATCTTATGTCCTTTAACTATTTGTACATTGTGTGTATATATATATATATATATAATATGACATTTGTAATGTCTTTACTGTTTTGAAACTGTTGTATATGTAATGTTTACTGTTAATTTTTGTTGTTATTCACTTTATATATTCACTTTGTATGTTGTCTACCTCACTTGCTTTGGCAATGTTAACACATGTTTCCCATGCCAATAATGCCCTTGAATTGAATTGAATTGAATTGAGAGAGAGAGAGAGAGAGAGAGAGAGAGAGAGAGAGAGAGAGAGAGAGAGAGAGAGAGAGAGAGAGAGAGAGAGAGAGAGAGAGAGAGAGAGAGAGAGAGAGAGAGAGAGATTTTTTTTTAAGTTTTACACATTTAAATGGTCAAATTGTGTATTTGGTGTATTGGGGGAATGGATATTTGATCAAACTGAGGATGCAAGGGTTAAGTTACAGGGAACCATTATTTTCTCTTATAGACACACCCATCTTTATTACTGACTGTGAAAGAGTAGGACAACCTTGACATTCCCCCACACACGCTGTATGTCGCCTCTGGGAGATGGTCATTTTCCTCGACTGTGTCACTAACGAAGAGGACAAGCCCAGGTGCTGAGGAGAGGGAAAGGGCGATAGAGGTGGTGTGGTTTCTGCAGGTAAACACTAGTAATCCCGAGCACAGAGAGGCAAGTGCGGAGTTTAGCCCACACCCAGCACGCTTGCGGACACCGTACGGATCCACCTGTGTTGTTGTATCTTTCATTTTCAGCAACCCGCGGGTGGGAAGCAGCCAATGCCAATGCGCTCTCGACTGTGGACCATGTTCGCAGGTCAGAGGATGCGTAAAAATGCGTTGTAACTGGAATAGCAGGTGCTGGAAGAAGGGCGTCCGACTGTCAACACGTCTAAACTGTGCGCATAGCGCCGGGCGCTGATGTTCAAACCATGGAGAAACAAGCTCTTGCAACGGCTCTTAGCTTGTCCATGAGCGTTATCTCTTTACTCTTGTTGGTCACCGCTATCTTCACCGACCATTGGTACGAGACAGACACCAGAAGGCATAAGGAGAACTGCGACAAGTATGGGTCGGATTCTAACGACCAGAAAAACAGGGAGATGCCTATATACCACTTGCCTCTTGTGGACAACGGCAACTCCAAACGGAACGTGGCGCTTATGAAGCCGATTCACGTCGGGAGTAGAGAGGAGGAATTACTTGAGAACTGGAGGGCAATACTGGGGATGGGGATTCTTGAGACGGAATGTGGGCGTCCGTTGTTCTCCACATATTCTGGACTCTGGAGAAAATGCTACTTTCAAGGCATGGACCGGGATATCGATAAACTCATATCAAAGGGTAAGTTTTAATGTGCACACTAAAAAGTGGGAGAAAAGAAAAACAGTTGTCAAATTTGCTGTCAGTAATCCGTGACTATAGGCAATGACTGTTTTGCATCCCTTTAATCGAGGTAGCTCCATCTGCGGTGATGATTCTGCATACGTGCATTGCGTCAAAACAAGGTTTATGACGGCTCATACACAAGGGCTCATGATTATACACGCCCAAACTAATTTCCAGGAACATTAATTGCTATTTCAAACTCATTACCAGTGCTTGCTTTAGTAGGCTATTATGATTTCTATAATTGTCGCATCATGATGAGGGTGCTGGGAAATTATAGCCTAATGATTTAGGTTATTAATAGGCTAATTTATGAGTTACATTTTTACATCTTTTTCCCTCTCATTTTCCCACAGTGGTAATCGTTGTAGACCGGCCTTGGAAATGTTTGTTTATGTTGTTATCCCAGTCAAATTGTCAATAGAGCCATCTATAGGACTACGAAAGCTAAAGTGTTGATTGACTACACTTAGAAAAAAATATTCCAAAGGGTTATTTGTCTGTAGCCATAGGAGAACACCTTTTGATTCCAGTTAAACCCTTTTTGGTTCCAGGAAGAACAATTTTGGGTTCCATGTTAAACCCTCTGTGGAAAGGGTTTTAACATGGAACCAAAAATGGTTTTACTTGGAAGCAAAAGGGTTCTACCTGGAAGGGACAGCCTAAGAACCCTTTTAGGTTTTAGATATCACCTTTTTTACCCACAAAGAACCCCCTTTGAAGCCATTTTTTATTCTACAGGGAAAAGTGTTCAACATGGAATCCTACAGGGTTCTTAAGAACCTTCTCTATGAAAAAAAAGGAATCTAAAAGGTTTATTTGATTGAAAGTGTTATACCTACAACCATAAAGGGATCTCCTTAGGGAAACGCCAGAATATAACATTTTCTATAACTGAATTCATGCCCAATGTGCTGAAGTTCAAGTTCCTACAAAGTCTTTTTAAGGTTGAAACTCAAAAAGTCAATCGGGATGAAATGATAACTTTTCCGTGCGGTGTCCAGACCATCAAGATTAATGTCGCCCTGATTAAGCCAGCGGTTAAATGTCACCGGAACTCACTTGCCACCTTGCATTTAAAACGGCTGAGGTGTCATGTGAAGGACCTCGAGCTTCAACACCTACCGTTTGATTTCTGTCAATGTGGATTTAATTTGATACCTGCTTCAACCTGTGAAGAATTGTGCCCATACACTCTTAGAAAATAGCGTCCCAAAAGTGTTCTTTGCTGAAGGTTAGGGTTCTACCAAGAACCGCTTTGATCAAAAGAACCCTTTTTGGAAGACATGATTCTTTGTAAGGCGAAGGTTTCTAACCTAGAACTTTTAATATCCTAAGAACCGTTTTTGGAAGAAAGGGTTATTTGATGATTGGAAGGCAAGAAGGATTCTTTGGAAGGCATGAAGGGTTCTACATAGAACCATATATACAGTGCATTAGGAAAGTATTCAGACCCATTGACCTTTAACATTTTTTTTTGTTTTTGTTACAGCCTTATTTTAAAATGAAATAGTTTTCCCCCTCATCAATCTACACACAATACCACATAACGACAAAGCAAAAACAGGTTTTTAGACATTTTTGCAAAATACCATTTACTCAGTATTTTGGTGAAGAACCTTTGTCAGAGATTACAGCCTCAAGGCTTCTTAGAAATGACGCTACAAGCTTGGCACACCTGTATTTGGGGAGTTTCTCCCATTCTTCTCTGAAGATCCTCTCAAGCTCTGTCTGGTTGGATGGGGAGCATCGCTGCACAGCTATTTCCAGGTGTCTCCAGAGATGTTCAATTGGGTTCAAGTCCAGGCTCTGGCTGGGCCACTCAAGGACATTCAGAGACATGTCCCGAAGTCACTCCTGCGTTGTCTTGGCTGTGTGCTTAGGGTCGTTGTCCTGTTGGAATATAAACCTTCACCCCAGTCTGAGATCCTGAGTGCTATGGAGCAGGTTTTCATCAAGGATCTCTCTGTACTTTGCTTTGTACATGTTTCCCTCGATCCTGACTAGTCTCCCAGTCACTGCCACTGAAAAACATCCCCACAGCATGATGCTGCCACCACCATGCTTCACCATAGGGACTGTACCAGGTTTCCTCCAGATGTGACGCCTGGCATTCAGGCCAAAGAGTTCAATCTTGGTTTCATCAGACCAGAGAATCTTGTTTCTCATGGTCTGAGAGTCCTTTAGGTGCATCTTTGGCAAACTTCAAGCGGGCTATCATGTGCCTTTTACTGGGGAGTGGCTTCCATCTGGCCACTCTACCATAAAGGCCTGATGGGTGGAGTGCTGCAGAGATGATTGTCCTTCTGGAAGGTTCTCCCATCTCCAGACAGGAACTCTGGAGCTCTGTCAGAGTGACCATCAGGGTTCTTGGTCACCTCGCTGACTAAGGCCCTTCTCCCCCGATTGCTCAGTTTGGCTAGGCGGCCAGCTCTAGGAAGAGTCTTGGTGGTTCCAAACTTCTTCCATTTAAGAATGATGGAGGCCACTGTGTTCTTGGGAACCTTCAATGCTGCAGACTTTTTTTGTGTACCCTTTCCCAGATCTGTGCCTCAACACAATCCTGTCTTGGACCTCTACAGACAATTCCTTTGACCTCATGGCTTGGTTTTTGACCTCCCTCGCCCTCCTTTCGGGAAATCTGACCACGACTCCATTTTGTTGCTCCCAGCCTATAGACAGAAACTAAAACAGGAAATGCCCGTGCTCAGGTCTGTTCATCGCTGGTTCGAAGTTTGCTTCGATCACAGGGACTGGGATATGTTCCGGATAGCCTCAGAGAACAACACTGATGTATACACTGATTCAGTGAGCCAGTTTATTAGCAAGTGCATCGGTGATGTTGTACCCACGGTGACTGTTAAAACCTTCCCCAACCAGAAACCGTGGATTGATGGCAGCATTCGCGCAAAACCGAAAGGGTGAACCACTGCTTTTAATCATGGCAAGGCAACCAGAAACATGACCGAATACAAACAGTGTAGCTACTCCCTCCGCAAGGCAATCAAACAAACTAAGCGTCAGTATAGAGACAAAGTAGAGTCGCAATTCAATGGCTCAGACACGAGACGTATGTGGCAGGGTCTACAGTCCAATCAACGGATTACAAAAAGAAAACTAGCCGCGTCGCTGACACCGACGTCTTCTTCCCAGACAAATTAAACAACTTCTTTGCTCGCTTTGAAAACAATTCAGTGCCACTGACATGGCCCGCTACCAAAACCTGCGGGCTCTCCTTCACTGCGGCCAACGTGAGTAAAACATTTAAACGTGTTAACCCTTGCAAGGCTGCCGGCCCAGACGGCATCCCTAGCTGCGTCCTCAGAGCATGTGCAGACCAGCTGGCTAATGTGTTTACGGACATATTAAATCAATCCCTATCCCAGTCTGCTGTTCCCACATGCTTCAAGAGGGCCACCATTTTTCCTGTTCCCAAGAAAACTAAGGTAACTGAGCTACACGACTATCACCCCGTAGCACTCACTTCCGTCATCATGAAGTGCTTTGAGAGACTAGTCAAGGATCATATCACCTCCACCCTACCTGACACCCTAGACCCACTCCAATTTGCTTACCGCCCCAATATGTCCACAGATGACGCAATTGCAATCACACTGCACACTGCCCTAACCCATCTGGACAAGAGGAATACCTATGTAAGAATGCTGTTCATCGATTAGAGCTCAGCATTTAACACCGTAGTTCCTTCCAAACTCGTCATTAACTTCTTGGTGACAGGGGGCAGTATTTTCATGTCCGTATGAAATGCATGCACAAATTCAACTGCCTGCTACTCGTCCCTAGAAGATAAGATATGCATATTATTAGTATATTTGGATAGAAAACACTCTGAAGTTTCTAAAACTGTTTGAATCATGTCTGTGAGTATAACAGAACTTATTTAGCAGGCGAAACCCCGAGGACAAACCATTCAGATTTTTCTTTAGGTCACTCTCTTTTCAATGGCTTTTCATTGGGAATCCAGATTTCTAAGTGACCTTCTTGCAGTTCCTATCGCTTCCACTGGATGTCAACAGTCTTTAGAAATGGGTTGAGGTTATTCCTTTGAATAATGAACAAGTGCGGCCGTCTTGAACGAGGGTCACTTGAAGTGTACTGTTAGATAGAGGCGTGTGACCAGAAAGCATGCTTCAGTTTGTTTTCTTCCTGTATTGAACACAGATTCCCGTCTTCAATTGTATCGATTATTTACGTAAAAAAATACCTAAGTTGTATTACAAATGTAGTTTGAAATGTTTTGGCAAAGTTTACAGGTAACTTTTGAGATATTTTGTAGTCATGTTGAGCAAGTTGGAACCGGTGTTTTTCTGGATCAAACACGCCAAATAAATGGACATTTTGGATATATATCGACGGAATTCATTTTAAAAAAGGACAATTTGTGATGTTTATGGGACATATTGGAGTAGCAACAAAAGAAGCTTGTCAAAGGTAAGGCATGAATTATATTTTTATTTCTACGTTTTGTGTCGCACCTGCAGGGTTGAAATATGGTTTCTCTCTTTGTTTACAGAGGTGCTACCCTCAGATAATAGCATCGTTTGCTTTCACCGAAAAGCCTTTTTGAAATCTGACATGTTGGCTGGATTCACAGCAAGTGTAGATTTAATTTGCTATTTGCATGTGTGATTTAATGAAAGTTTGATTTTTATAGTAATTTATTTTCATTTGGCACTCTGCATTCTCCCTGGCTTTTGGCCAGGTGGGCGTCCCACATATCCCAGAGAAGTTAAGCTAGAAACCCTGGGTCTCGACCCCGCCCTGTGCAACTGGGTCCTGGACTTTCTGATGGGTAGGAAACAACATCTCCATCCCGCTGATCGTCAATATTAGGGTGCGTTCTCAGCCTTCTCCAGTACTCCTTGTTCACCCATGACTGCATGGCCATGCACGCCTCTACAGTGGTAGGCTTGATTACCAACATCGATGAGATGGCCTACAGATGGCCTACAGGGAGGTGTTAAGGGCCCTCGGAGTGTGGTGTCAGGAAAATAACCTCACACTAAACGTCAACAAAACAAAGGAGATGATCATGGACTTCAGGACACAGCAGAGGAGCACCCCCCTATCCACATCGACGGGACAGTAGTGGAGAAGGTGGAAAGTATTAAGTTCCTCGGCATACATATCACGGACAAACTGAAATGGTCCACCCACACAGACAGCGTGGTGAAGAAGGCGCAACAGCGCCTCTCCAACCTCAGGAGGCTGAATAGATTTGGCTTGTCACCGAAACCACTCACAGAGGGGCAGCTCGGGACAGAGGGGCAGCTCGAGACAGAGGGGCAGCTCGGGACAGAAGCAACCCGGGACTGAGGGGCAGCCCGGGACTGAGAGGAAGCCCAGTACTGAAAGGAAGCCCAGTACTGAGAGGAAGCCCAGTATTGAGAGGAAGCTCAGGCAGGTAGTAGGCTCCGGTAAATCCTGGCTGGCTGGCGGAACTAGAAATTCAGGTTGTCTGGCAGATCTGGAAGAGACTGGTTGTCTGGCAGATCTGGAAGAGACTGGTTGTCTGGCAGATCTGGAGGAGACTGGTTGTCTGGCGGCGCTGGGCAGACTGGGAGCACTGGCGGCGCTGGGCAGACTGGGAGCACTGGCGGCGCTGGGCAGACTGGGAGCACTGGCGGCGCTGGGCAGACTGGCGGCGCTGGGCAGACTGGGAGCACTGGCGGCGCTGGGCAGACTGGGAGTACTGGCGGCGCTGGGCAGACTGGGAGCACTGGCGGCGCTGGGCAGACTGGAGACTCCGGCAGCGCAGGAGAGGAGAAAGGCTCTGGCTGCGCTAAACAGGCGGGAGACTCCGACAGCGCAGGAGAGGAGAAAAGCGCTGGCTGCGCTGAACAGGCGAGGTGCACTGGAGGCCTGGTGCGTGGTGCTGGAACTGGTGGTACTGGATCGAGGACACGCACAGAAAGCCTGGTGCGGGGAGCTGCTACCGGAGGACTGGTGTGTAGAGGTGGCTCTGGATAGACCGGACCGTGCAGGCGCACTGGAGCTCTTGAGCACCGAGCCTGCCCAAGCTTACCTGGCTCGGCCAATAGGAAGGGCTGGTATGTGCCGCACCTGGCTCTGCACCCGCACTGGAAACACCGTGCGCTCCATAGCATAACAAGGTGCCTGCCCGGTCTCTCTAGCCCAACGGTGAGCACAGGGAGTATGCGCAGGTCTCCTACCTGGCATAACTATTCTCCCTTCTAGCCCCCCCCAATAATTTTTTTGGGCTGCTTTTCCGGCTTCCAACCACGTCGCCGTGCTGCCTCCTCGTACCTGCGCCTCTCCGCTTTAGCCGCGTCAATTTCATCCTTGGGACGGCGATATTCTCCCGGCTGCGCCCAGGGTCCTTTTCCGTCTAATTCCTCCTCCCATGTCCAAATCTCCAAGTGGTGCAGCCTCTCCCACTGCAACTGCTCTTCACGATTAACAGGGAGAGTAGGCTCAGGTCTGACTCCTGACTCAGCCACTCTCTCTCTGCGCTCTACCCCGTTACTTTCGGTTTTTGCTCTGCGTCGCCGTGTTTTCCTTTTTGACTCCATTAGCCTGTAGCCCTCTTCGCACTGCTGAAGCGAATCCCAGGCGGGCGCCTGCACTCTCTCTGGGTCGGCCGCCCACCTGTCGATTTCTTCCCACGTCGTATAATCCATGCTTCTGCTGTCCATAACGTCCTCCTTTAGCTCCTGCCAGTTTACACACTGCTCGGTCTGTGAGTGGTGGGTGTTTCTGTAACGGCGTTCGTCTATTGAATGAAGAGAGTCAGACCGAAATGCAGCGTGTAGGTTACTCATGACTTTAATGAAATTAATTGCGGTACATGAAATAACTGAAATACGAAAACAACAAATGGAACGTGAAACTTATTACAGCCTATCTGGTGACTACTACACAGAGACAGGTACAAACACCCACGAAATACAAAGCGAAAGTCAGGCTGCCTATATACGGTTCCCGATCAGAGACAATGACAAGCACCTGACTCTGATTGAGAATCGCCTCAGGCAGCCAAGCCAAACAACACCCCTAATCAGCCGCGATCCCAAATAATACAAACCCCAATACGAATACAACATATAAACCCATGTCACACCCTGGCCTACCCAAACATATAACAAAACCACAAAATACAATGACCAAGGCGTGACAATAAGGTAGTTGTTGTGAAATTGATAGATTACTCATTACTGCACGGTTGGAACTAGAAGCACAAGCATTTCGCTACACTCGCATTAACATCTGCTAACCATGTGTATGTGAGCAATACAATTTGATTTCATTTGACAAACCGAGATATATAATTAAATATGAATCCATTATGACTTCTACATTTGTTGTCACACAGGACCACGTGCAGACACAGACCAATCACGGCCGGAAGGCTACGAGGAGGCAGTTGACTCGCTCAGGCAGGATGAAAACGACTACATCGACCATGATCCTTTGCTAGTTACGGCCACTTTCACCATGATCCTCAGCTATTTTTTGGGGGGCCATTCAGCACCATTCAGCAATATGGCGTGCTTAAAATTAAAATACTTCCGAATTCATGTGCCAATCGGGAGTTTTCCATAGGAATACGTGGATGACGTCAGCGCTATCACTATCTACTGATTTTAATGTCTATGGTTCTTACCTGGAACCAAAAAGGGTGCTCCTATGGGGACCATCGAAGAACAATTTTGGAACCCTTTTTTCTAAGAGTGTATAGGGAATAGGGTGCCATTTGGGACACAACCAGGGACTGAGAGCAGAGCTACTCATATCTATGCAAAGGCATGGAGTGTTGGCTAGTGTAAATAAACACACAACCTCCCAACTCTCTGAGCGTGAGATGCAGATATTCAGTTCGCAGCCTCATACGCCTCACGCTCACAGTGAGAGATCAAACACAGGTGTGAACGCTCACTTCAAAGTGCCCGCTCAATATGCACATGTTGATGTTTCATCATTTCTACCAAGTATGAAATGGTTGCGGTTCCCATGCATTATGTATATGTGGACCACAAGACGGATCTACAATGATTCCTATGATACATTTTTTGAATGTGTGTAAAGATTTTGAATAAAAAGTGTTTTAAAGAGCATCAGCGATTCATTTATATATATATATATATGCCATTTAGCAGACGCTTTTATCCATAGGAAACTGTTTAGATTTTGTCCCACCACTTCAAGTTGTGGGAGCTCAGCCGGAAATAAGGACAGAAGTTCAAAGAGTAATAATAATAATACAAAACTAGAAACACTAACAGCACACAGACATGAAACTGAAACAAAAACAATGACGCCTGGGGAAGGAACCAAAGGGAGTGACATATACAGGGAAGGTAATCAGGGAAGTGATGGAGTCCAGGTGAGTCTGATGACGCACAGGTGCGTGTAACGATGGTGACAAGTGTGCGCCATAACGAGCAGCCTGGTGACTTAGAGGCCGGAGAGGGAGCACACTTGACAGTAACCTCTCCCCGATGCGCGGCGCCAGCCGCAGGTTGCCGACCAAAATGATGATACCGGGGATCAGGAGCAGACCGGTCACCTCTGCTGAGGCGTGGGAAACCAGTCAGTCCGGCTGAGAAGCGGGAGCATGGCAATCTAGAGCGCCGGAGAGAGCATATGTGAAGGTACCCCTCCCCTGACAGACCGGCTGAGGCAGGGGAGACTGGCTATCTGGCTGAGGCATGAGAGCCTGACGAGCCGGTGGGAGTCTGGCGATCCGGTGAAGGCATGAAAGCCTGACGAGCCGGCTGTAGCAGGGGAGCCTGGTGATCTGTCTGAGGCATAAGAGCCTGTAGCGGCTCTCAGACCCGACGTCATTCCCACCAAACAAAATAAAAACACTCCCTGATACTTCCCTTAGGTAAGGAGTCATTCTGCAACGATGTGCGCTGGGAGTCGGGAAGCAAGTTCAGGGAGTGAGTGTTTTAATAAATAAACATAACATAAAACAACGCACAGACTAAACACTGGAACAGAAACAATGACGCCTGGGAAAGGGAGTGACATATACAGGGAAGGTAATCAGGGAAGTGATGGAGTCCAGGTGAGTCTGATGACGCGCAGGTGTGTGTAACGATGGTGACAGGTGATCGCCACAACGAGCAGGCTGGTGACCTAGAGACCGGAGAGGGAGCACAGGTGACAACTGTACTCTCATATAAGAAAGAGACAACATTTTACAGTAGCTCACCTTTAGAGACACCGTAACATCAGCAAAGGTAACTTTGTAACACTTTATAGGCAGCCTTTATAAAGGTGCCTTTTCTAAACGGCTTATAACAGTTATTTATAATGAATTAAATGCATTATAAACTAATGAAAAAGGGTACCTTATAAAGTGTTACTGAGAACTCATGTCACGCCTTGGTCATTGTATTTTGTGTTTTTGTTATATGTTTGGGTAGGCCAGGGTGTGACATGGGTTTATATGTTGGGTTTCGTATTGGGGTTTGTAATAGTTGGGATTGCGGCTGATTAGGGGTGTGTCTAGTTAGGCTTGGCTGCCTGAGGCGATTCTCAATCAGAGTCAGGTGCTTGTCGTTGTCTCTGATTGAGAACCGTATTTAGACAGCCTGACTTTCGCTTTGTATTTGGTGGGTGTTTGTAGTCAGTATTTGGTGGGTGTTTGTAGTCACCAGATAGGCTGTAATTAGTTTCACGTTTCGTTTGTTGTTTTCGTAATTCAGTTATTTCATGTACCTTTTCATTCATTAAAGTCATGAGTAACCTACACGCTGCATTTCGGTCTGACTCTCTTCTTACAACAGACGAACGTCGTTACAACTCACTATGTAAAACTGTCTAAACCTGTCCAGTTTGGAAAGATAACAAAATAGGCAACAGCACAGGCCAAGTTAAAATAATTTGTCCTGCATATAGTTGATTACTATACCAATTCAACTCTACAGTATACCTAGGCCTGCCATGCGCGTAAGGGAAACTGGACAACCCATTGGTTGCCAAGTTAGCCATTGCATGGAAATACAAGAGCTCAAATGTCACAGTTTGAGGCAGTTGATGACGGTAAAGAGAAATATTGAGTATTGCCCTTTACAATGTGACCTGACACATCAAATGTATAACACTGTTATAAGCATTCCCTGTATAATATGCAATGCCTGGTTTATGACACACAAGGATCCCAACCCTTTTTTCAATTTTCACCTCAAATTACATACCCAAATCTAACTGCCTGTAGCTCAGGACCTGAAGGAAAGATATTCAAATTATTGATATCATTTAAAAGAGAACACTTTGAAGTTTGTGGAAATGTGAAAATAATGTTGGAAAATGTAACACATTAGATCTGGTAAAAGATAAGGCCATAATGTATTATTCCAGCCATTATTTGAACCATTGTTTATCTGTTCAAAATGTTGTATAAAGACTGCCCAAATGTGCCGAATTGGTTTATGAATACATTTTCAAGTTTATAATTGTGCACTATCCTCAAACAATAGCATGGTATTCTTTCACTGTAATAGCTACTGTATATTGGACAGTGCAGTTAGATTAACAAGAATTTAAGCTTTCTTCACATATCAGATGTCTATGTCCCGGGATTTGTTTTTGTTACTTACAACCTCAAGTAACTTCAAGTAAAGACCTGTAAGTAGGGCAACGATTTTACATAACAAAAGTCATACGTGCTAATGTTAAATCGTAGAGCTTTTTAGTAATCCATTCTCTCTACAGGTATTGCGGACCGATGCACAACTGTCAAGTACCATTTCTCTCAGCCTATTCGGCTTCGAAACATCCCGCTCAACCTGACGAGAACCATTCAGCAAGATGAATGGCATCTCTTACGTATGTATTGCAGTCCCAGAACCATCAGCAATAAAACCGCTAGCATGGCTAGCTGTTTTTTATAGACAGAAATAGTAATGGTGTCTTTTTTTAGGAACTAAAGGAGGCTAACTGCAACATGGCTCGTTGGCCAAAGCCTATGGGGAACCTATGGGGAACTGTAAGAGATCTTATACGTTTTGTTCTATGAGATCATCTTCCTCAGCTAATGTCACTTTGTGAATTTTGAAGCATTTATGTAATCAAAACAAGCACATATAGCACATAAATACTTTAGAATTCATAAAGGTCATGTAAACGATCCCCGGGACCACCCATACGTAGAATGTATGCACACATGACTGTAAGTCGCTTTGGATAAAAGCGTCTGCTAAATGGCATATATTATTATTATTTTTAAACTGACTGATATTATCTCATAGAACAAAACATATAAGATCTCCTAAGCATGTGTTTACTTCAGATCTTATTCTCAGAGTTTATCCTATAATCCCATTCATTTCCTCCATAGCAATGCCCAACGAACCAGAGGTAGAAAATGCTAGCTCATTTCCGGTTTGGTCTGAGCCAAAAGTCTATTGAACAATGGTTAGATGGTCTTGGTGTGGTGTGAGAAGTTTGATTCCAGGTGCCCTACAACTGATCTATGTCGGTGTCTGCGGTGGGATAGTCTGACGTCTGTCATGCGTAGTGTTAGGGTCCTTTAAGATGAGCTTTTCCAGGTAGTGGTTGGTGCAAAAAAACATAGTGACCCTCACTTTCATCTTACGGATTTGGAGCAAATTTCTACCACCATCTTTACTCAAACAATATCATTGTATTCCTACCCATATTATTTCCATTATTTATTGGGGAAATGTTTTACTGTTACTTGCTCTTCCCATCCCTTGTATTATGTGTTTTTTTTGTATAAATAGCTACATGTTTTGTATGTGTGTTTTTTAAGTCTGTTTTTCAGTGCTTCGTACAGTACTGTAGACTAAAGGTTCTGAACATGTCTGTTGTGTCTAGTTTTGATAATGAAATAACAGTGGAAGTCCAAATCCCAGTGCTCCATATTCATTTGGCTTCATGCTGTGGAACCTTTAGAACCTTCAGACAACCATAGCGATCTCTTCAGAGAACCATGATCTGTAATAAAGCTAATACTGTACCCACATGCTGAATATGTTAAGCTAACCTTTCGAAGCTAGCATTCCTACTCCAGTGTCTGACCCCTGATGATCGGATTACTACATGGTTATAGAAAATGTTCACGGGGAGGAAGTAAATGTCAGCTTGTAAAAGAAAAACATATTAACTCCACACAGTCTTATTATTACTGCACAACTAGTCTGAGGAAGAACATTCATCAAAGTCAAAATGTGATTGGTTTTCTTTGTCTGCCTACCACCTTTAGACAGTGTTTGCATCCAAAATTGCACCCTATTCCTTATTAAGTGCACTACTTTTGTGTGCACAGTTGTTCCCTATTAAGTGCATAGAGTGTTATTTGGGACGTTACCAGTGTTTTTCCTGTTCGAGTTTGATCCTGTGTTAGGATACTGAAACTCGATCTGACAAATGTATGAGATACAGAGTAGGCCTACATTTGGGGGGTGGGGGGAGTATACTATCGGATATGTGATTTATGATCAATGTGTCATAATGTTGCTACAGTATAGTTGCAGGAATTGAATATTTCCATTTACATATCCCGCTATAACACTGTTGTGTGTTGAGTGACATAATGCTTGCCATAACGTGTACTGAAAAACAAGGCACAATGCTGTCACGATGCATTAAGGAAATCATTCAAATTCACCTATTTTTAACAGTCGTTGCTGGCCATTTTACGTTATGACAGGCATCATGTCATTCTTATGACAGGGTTGTAACAAATGTAGGACAGGGGAGACAAAATGCAAAGTATTACCTAATAAAAACAAATGTTTCCCGTGGTTGTTTGGAGACTGTTGAGGGGTAGCATGAGCGGGTTTACTAGGGGGTGGTTGTCATGGAAATGTTGGTGTGTGCGTGTGTGCTAATGTTTTCACTTGTGTGTGTGTGTACACTTTGTGTTTGTCTGTGTGTGTGTGTGTGTGTGTGCTTATGTGTTCGCTTTTGTGTATGCTGGTGTCTGTATCTTTGTGTACTTGCTTGTGTGTGTGTGTGCTATGTTTATATGTGTGTGTGTGTGTGTCTCAGATCTGCGGCGAATCACGGCGGGGTTCCTTGGGATGGCGGCCGCCGTTTTGCTGTGTGGCAGCATTGTGGCCACAGTGGGCTTCTTTTGGGAGGAGAGCCTCACTCAGCACGTCTCCGGCCTGCTCTTCCTCATGGCAGGTACAAAGCCTGCCAACTACCAACACCCTACCTCTCCTATATGTGTGTGTGTTAGAGAGAGAAAGAGAGAGATATAGAGAGAGAGACAGCGATATAAAGAGAGTGTGTGCTTCTCTTTCCCTTTCATTATTGGTTTCAACTTTTGTCTCACTGTGCCTCTTTTACAACAGCTCTATATCTCTATCTTTAGTTTTCTCCCCCTTTGTGTCTCTCTCTCTCTCTCTCTCTCTCTCTCTCTCTCTCTCTCTCTCTCTCTCTCTCTCATGCATCTGGATACAGATTCATTCGTAAAACCTTACAGACAGGTGTTAATATGCATAATAAAACATGCCATAGCCATTCATAATAGCTAATCGCTACAAACAGGAGACTACTTCAATGGTTGTATGCAAACATTCCTTTAACATATTTATAACATTACACAATAGGGCAGTTGAGTTTTAGATTTCCTTTCAACTTGTGTTTTTTTGTTTATTTGTTATACTCATGAATTGTCATTCCATGCAGATGGTTATTAAAGTGGCAATTCGGGATTGGTACATCCATTTTTAGACGTTTTAATGAATAATATATAGCCATTGATTCTTGAAGAATATAACTTGTAAATGTCTCCTGATTTTACTTCAACTGTCTAGCCTGTCCTTTGTTGTTATTTGAATAATATATAATATAATATATTATAATATAATATATAATAATAATATAATATATATATATATATATATATATATATATATATATAATATATAATATATATAATATATAATATATATATAATATAATAATATATGCCATTTGGAGCTAAAAATGTGTCCCCCTAGGGATATTCTGCACCATCTCCTTGTGCACCTACGCCGCCAGCGTCTCCTACGACCTCTCCCGGAACCCACCCTTCATCTATGGACTGCCCGGCGACGTGGACCATGGTTACGGCTGGTCCATCTTCTGCGCCTGGGTCAGCCTGGGACTTACCGTGGCATCGGGCTGCCTCTGCACCACCTACCCCTTCTTCAGCCAAACCAAGGCCCTGCACTCCAAAACCACCCGGGAGTCCTCGGTATGAGCGTTATGAGCAGGTTGAGAGAATTGTGCGCCCCCTGTAGAGGATCCTGTGGAGGATCTAGAAAGACCAATATAACAGGAGGTGTTTTATTTGTACGAAACCAGAGATGAAACATAGTTTCCACAGTGAGATATGAGAATTTGTTGGTCTTTTTTGTAGACTCTCGTCATCCTTATCGAGGTGTTAGCGAAGGTGCAGCTGTTATGATGTGTTATGTGTGTGTTTGTATGTGCACACAGGCAAACTCACACATACATATGGACCTACACATGTGTACACACACACAGTCTCTCTCTCTCTCTCTCTCTCTCTCTCTCTCTCTCAATTCAAGGGGCTTTTCTCTCTCTCTCTCTCTCTCTCTCTCTCTCTCTCTCTCTCTCTCTCTCTCTCTCTCTCTCTCTCTAAGATATGGAGAACAATATGAGAGTGAATAACATGAAACGATGCAAATACCCACACAGGCATACCACACACATAAAACATGTGTGTATATATTAGCATATATACGAAAAAGGCAGAATTCTTATGGGTGGTTTGGTAAGATTGAATCAAATGGACATTGTATAAAACTACTAGTATCACTTTAAAAGCAAGAACCCTCCTTTTTTTCAGATGTAAGTGATATATTTTCTAAACTCTTAAGTACAAAACTCTAAACTGATAGCATGTGTAATGCCCCCTATCTTATGTTCAGAACCTTTGATTGTGCATTCATTGGGGTTTCACATCTTTGTTTTCCATTAAATACCATGAGCACATTTTGGTTAGCCACCAATACATCAGGTAATGATCGGCTCACCATGTAGTCATTTTAACTACTATTTTCAGTTGTTATTCTTTTCCATCACTTTCGTGCAATTTTCACTGGTATGTGGTACATTTACAGATCATCACAATCGTCCCTGTTTCAAAACTCACATTTGCAATTGACTGAGAAAAACAAACAAAAATGTCACATGTTCACTGCACCAAATCACTTTTTGGGGGGGTTACATAATCAATCTAAGTGTCTGCTTTTCAAAATGCAATATTCACTTTACTTTTGATTTGAGTTTCTTGTCATTTGTTAACAATGCAATTATCTATCACTTAATCAAACTGCTCAAAACTGATAACTACTGAGCCACAAAAAATCAAATCAAATCAAATGTTATTTGTCACATACACATGGTTAGCAGATGTTAATGCGAGTGTAGCGAAATGCTTGTGCTTCTAGTTCCGTCAATGCAGTAATAACCAACAAGTGATCTAACTACCAATTCCAAAACTACTGTCTTATACACAGTGTAAAGGGATAAAGAATATGTACATAAGGATATATGAGTGATGGTACAGAGCAGCATAGGCAAGATACAGTAGATGGTATCGAGTACAGTATATACATATGAGATGAGTATGTAAACAAAGTGGTATAGTTAAAGTGGCTAATGATACATGTATTACATAAGGATGCAGTCGATGATATAGAGTACAGTATATATGTATGCATATGAGATGAATAATGTAGGGTAAGTAACATTATATAAGGTAGCATTGTTTAAAGTGGCTAGTGATATATTTACATCATTTCCCATCAATTCCCATTATTAAAGTGGCTGGAGTTGAGTCAGTGTCAGTGTCAGTGTGTTGGCAGCAGCCACTCAATGTTAGTGGTGGCTGTTTAACAGTCTGATGGCCTTGAGATAGAAGCTGTTTTTCAGTCTCTCGGTCCCAGCTTTGATGCACCTGTACTGACCTCGCCTTCTGGATGATAGCGGGGTGAACAGGCAGTGGCTCGGGTGGTTGTTGTCCTTGATGATCTTTATGCCCTTCCTGTAACATCGGGTGGTGTAGGTGTCCTGGAGGGCAGGTAGTTTGCCCCCGGTGATGCGTTGTGCAGACCTCACGACCCTCTGGAGAGCCTTACGGTTGAGGGAGGAGCAGTTGCCGTACCAGGCGGTGATACAGCCCGCCAGGATGCTCTCGATTGTGCATCTGTAGAAGTTTGTGAGTGCTTTTGGTGATGAGCCAAATTTCTTCAGCCTCCTGAGGTTGAAGAGGCGCTGCTGCGCCTTCTTCATGATGCTGTCTGTGTGAGTGGACCAATTCAGTTTGTCTGTGATGTGTATGCAGAGGAACTTAAAACTTGCTACCCTCTCCACTACTGTTCCATCGATGTGGATAGGGGGGTGTTCCCTCTGCTGTTTCCTGAAGTCCACAATCATCTCCTTAGTTTTGTTGACGTTGAGTGTGAGGTTATTTTCCTGACACCATACTCCGAGGGCCCTCACCTCCTCCCTGTAGGCCGTCTCGTCGTTGTTGGTAATCAAGCCTACCACGTTTGTGTCGTCCGCAAACTTGATGATTGAGTTGGAGGCGTGCGTGGCCACGCAGTCGTGGGTGAACAGGGAGTACAGGAGAGGGCTCAGAACGCACCCTTGTGGGGCCCCAGTGTTGAGGATCAGCGGGGAGGAGATGTTGTTGCCTACCCTCACCACCTGGGGGCGGCCCGTCAGGAAGTCCAGTACCCAGTTGCACAGGGCGGGGTCGAGACCCAGGGTCTCGAGCTTGATGACGACCTTGGAGGGTACTATGGTGTTGAATGTCGAGCTGTAGTCGATGAACAGCATTCTCACATAGGTATTCCTCTTGTCCAGATGGGTTAGGGCAGTGTGCAGTGTGGTTGAGATTGCATCGTCTGTGGACCTATTTGGGCGGTAAGCAAATTGGAGTGGGTCTAGGGTGTCAGGTAGGGTGGAGGTGATATGGTCCTTGACTAGTCTCTCAAAGCACATCATGGAAGTAAGTGCTACGGGGCGGTAGTTGTTTAGCTCAGTTACCTTAGCTTTCTTGGGAACAGGAACAATGGTGGCCCTCTTGAAGCATGTGGGAACAGCAGACTGGTATAGGGATTGATTGAATATGTCCGTAAACACCCCGGCCAGCTGGTCTGCGCATGCTCTGAGGGCGCGGCTGGGGATGCCGTCTGGGCCTGCAGCCTTGCGAGGGTTAACACGTTTAAATGTCTTACTCACCTCGGCTGCAGTGAAGGAGAGACCGCATGTTTTCGTTGCAGGCCGTGTCAGTGGCACTGTATTGTCCTCGAAGCGGGGGAAAAAGTTATTTAGTCTGCCTGGGAGCAAGACATCCTGGTCTGTGACTGGGCTGGATTTCTTCTTGTAGTCCGTGATTGACTGTAGACCCTGCCACATGCCTCTTGTGTCTGAGCCGTTGAATTGAGATTCTACTTTGTCTCTGTACTGACGCTTAGCTTGTTTGATAGCCTTGCGGAGGGAATAGCTGCACTGTTTGTATTCAGTCATGTTACCAGACACCTTGCCCTGATTAAAAGCAGTGGTTCGCGCTTTCAGTTTCACGCGAATGCTGCCATCAATCCACGGTTTCTGGTTAGGGAATGTTTTAATCGTTGCTATGGGAATGACATCTTCAATGCACGTTCTAATGAACTCGCACACCAAATCAGCGTATTCGTCAGCGTATGCGTCAAGTATGTACTGCCTAGTTAACGTATATAGTTTGATAACTGTTGAACACTGTAAATGTCTATATTTTGTTACCTAAATGTAGCAATTTGACATCAATTTATGTCGGAAGGTAAAAGCATATGGAATTGACTGTAAATACTACATCATTCTCCATCAGCCAGTGTGCTCCAATAGGACAAAGGGGAAAGAATCCCTATGTGCTACAATTTGGGATTATAGTGTCGTGCACAATGCACTGCTGAAATACCTGGGTTGTGCACTGCTGATACACATTTCAAAACTGTTCATTTTGAAGTGCTGAATAGAAAGAATACTAGATGGTAAATATATATTTTCCACACAGTATTTGACTCTAACTTGACATACCATTTTTTTTAAACAATTTGTATCCAATGGCAGGTTGTGAGCACGTTGAGAAATATGTCAGTTTAACGGTTTCATAATCCGTATACAGCACAACGTGTAGGACAAATCATCACAAATAGGGGTATTGTAAAGCAGTTGGCTACTGTAAAAACGTAGTACGGGTGTTGTGTGCTATTTCTGCCGCATGCAACATTGTGAAAGATCACCCTTTTCTACGGGACTTGTCAACTAATACAGTATCGCCTGTCGCTCTGCTTGAAATTCGTCAGCTTACAATGTACAAATGAAATTCAGATGATGAGTGACATATATTATTATACACAATACATGTATTTCAACACTACACTATCATTCCAAATGGTAGCACACAGAGTGACTCTTTCCATGTGGTCCTATTGGAGCACACTGGCTGATGGAGAATGATGTAGTATTTACAGTCACATCCATATAGGATTTGGATTTACCTTACAACATAAATTGATGTCAAACTGATACATTTATGAGGTAAAAAAATGTAGAAATGTACAGTGTTCAGCAGTTATCGAACTGTATACGTAAAGTAGGCATTACATCATTTTGGTTCAGTAGTTATCAGTTTTGAGCAGATTTATTAAGTGATAGATAATTGTATCCTTAACAAATTATAAGAAAATGATGTAAAAAAATGAAGGGAATATTGCATTTTGAAAAGCAGGTACTTAGATTGACTATATATCCAAATTGAAAGAGTGATTTGATGCAGTAACTTTGTGAATTTGTTTGTTGTACTCAGTCAATTGAAAATGTGCTTAGAGTTTTGAAACATGAGCCATTTTAATGATCTGTTTAGATTTTTGTGCTTGTTGTGAAAATGTACCACATACTTGTGAAAATTGCACCAAAGGGATTGAAAAAAATGTCATCCACAGCCTATGACATTCTAACGGATTCTATTGGTAATTTTAGTTGTGGCAATCGAATTGTACAAAGTTTTTAGTGAACCCATTAACCAGTCCCTTCCCAAACAGATGAGTCATAATCACTAATAATTTAAAAATGTGTGCCAGACTGTGAGAAGAATACTGACAATGATAGGCGAAGGACTACAGGGATTGTTGCTCACAAAGTTGAGGAAAGTCATTTTTCTCGCTCGTGGACACAAATGGTGCACGATTCAACATTGGAATGTGAAAACAGTAGAAACTGGATGAGATAATGTTGACACACCGCTTGAATGGATGTAAGACTTTTGTGTTGGAACGTCATCACACATGTTCTGAGCAGCCAACAGTGAGGGGTGGGCCCTGAAAGTTACATGCTGCCCCATGGAATGGCCAGCTTTCGCAACGACTCTTATCTGACCTGGAAGACTTGTAGGCACCTTGAATGGCTTGTGGGGACATTAAATGGCTTGTGTGGACTTTGCAGGTTATGTATGTTCAACTCAGCATGCTGTGTCAGAAGCAGAGCAGCAATTCTGAGATGGTACATTGAGCTTCAAGTCTTCTATATTGACATTTAAATCGAGCTGTAAATAAAATATGATCAACAAGAACGTGTCTAAAGAGTTTATGACATACCTTATGTTGAGCTTTGTCTCTGTGTGTTACCTGTGTTACAAAGGCCTGCATGATGCCGTTATAATGCGCTTTCATGACCCCCTTATAATGTTATACCATAATGATCCTTCATGCACTCATGACAAAATCTTGTCAGTATACCATTGTAGCACATCAGAGCATGGTTAAACTACTAGAACCAAGAGGTCTTGAGCAGTATTGCCATAATCATCTATGTTGGGAGCTGGGAACGGCACTGTGTGCAACGCTGTTCAGTGTCCAAGGAGCTGAAATCAGCAATCAGCTGTCTTCTATTTTTACCTCAAATTGCAGTACTGTCCATGGTTCTGAAACATTATTTACGTGTGCACTGTTATAATTGCATGATTTAGGATTAGCACAGGTTAGATATAAGTGCTTTAATTTTACCTGCTGCTTTCTCAATAGTCACCACATCAGGCTCAAGATCACTCAAGATCACTTTGAAATGTCCGAAGGATGATGGCAAATGCCTTCAAAACCGCCCACTAGGGGCGGTGGGCTTGGGTTTTGCTAGGTCGTTGTGGACGGGGGTGGCATATGGGCGTAATCTCATGACTCCGGATCCGAAGGTTGCATGTTTAATCCCAGTGGAACACACTCATTTTTTAAATAGTTTTCTGTATTACAAACACTTAATTTAACAATTCATAATGAATTCCTAAACTTTATGGTTTGACCTTATCAAAAACTTTAACCCTTAACTTCTGACGTTTGGAGCAATTTCAAAATTTGAGGTTTGGAGAAACAGAATAATGCGGAGAAGGAGGAGATTACTTTATTGGTCCGCTAATACAGAACTATTAAAAGCACAGTAGACTACTTTTGTTGGGAATCCCCCCCCAAAAAAAATATATACATAAAAAATATTACAAAATTTCTTCAGATTTATCAGGGGGTGCTGATGGTGCACCTCTACTTCCCACGGCTATGCATTCAGACCAGCCTTACTGATTTAACTTTCATAAACTACATTAGTAGAAAGTGGACTGGTTTGACCTGTAGGCCTATGACAAACACTCTAAATAGTCAAAATAATTATCTTCCCAGGGTCTTTCAAATCAAGACGTCCATTTGTTAAGACACTCTCCAGCTATTTTTTTTACTTCCCCCATTGAAAAACAATATTCCGAGTATATATACAGTAAAGTACCGGCACGTAAGGGTGAATTAAACATACTTGAGCAAAATAGTGTTTTTCAGAAGAATTTTTGTATTTATTCAAGGAGTTGGTCTCTCTGATTGGTGAACTCAGATGTCATCAGCATTCCCCCTTGATTGCGGAAACAATAGAGGAGCAATAGAAGACAAAAGGCCCACCCATCCACTTGTGCCATGTCATGAGAAGATCTGCACCAGCTACTGAAATGCACCTTTTGTTAAGTAAATCAGATGATAACTGAGGTGCTAGGGAGTGTCACGCCTTGGTCATTGTATTTTGTGTTTTTGTTATATATTTGGGTAGGCCAGGGTGTGACATGGGTTTATATGTTGTTTTCGTATTGGGGTTTGTATTATTTGGGATCGTGGCTGATTAGGGGTGTTGTTAGGCTTGGCTGCCTGAGGCGATTCTCAATCAGAGTCAGGTGCTTATCGTTGTCTCTGATTGGGAACCGTATTTAGGGAGTCATAGTTTCGCTTTGTATTTTGTGTGTGATTGTTCCTGTCTTTGTGTAGTATTCACCAGATAGGCTGTAATAAGTTTCACGTTCCGTTTGTTGTTTTCGTCTTTATAAGTTATTTCATATACCGCGATTCATTTCATTAAAGTCATGAGTAACCAACACGCTGCATTTCGGTCCGACTCTCTTTCTTCAACAGATGAACGCCGTTACAGGGAGACAGGGAGGCTGGAGTGGGTCTTTAAGAAATAGTGTAAATTCAACTAGCTTGTAAAATCAAAATACTATCCCCATTCATCAGGTGTCTTCTAATTATCTCTTATGAGAGAAAACACATTTTCTTGGATCTGTGTGCTGAGGTTATCGTAGGACACACCTCAGAGAACCTCAGTCTCCATATTAAAAGTGGCCTACCAGCCAAGTCTCTGTTCTCTGGTGAGAACAACCCGACCACAGCTCCATCTCTTGACTCCAAAGTCCAAGCCACTTACCGTGCTGGAACTGCTGACCAACGCAAGGCCACAGTCCTCTGGGAGTCATTCCTGTATGCTGACCCCAGAAACCCCTCTGTGATCAAGATGATCCTGAGGAGGTTTGATTGTCTAGGCTTAACTCAGAAGGTTGTGTCGTGTCCTGAGCTGACCCAGCAGGCCCTGCAGCATCCAGATCTGTCACAGAGTGCTGTGAAGCATGTGGAGGCCTGTGCCAATGCCAGTCAGGTGTCCGGGTAACTTTCCTGGAAGCAGGTATAGTCTCGATCAGGAACTGAGCCAGTCCAAGAGACCTAAACTGAAGCAGCAGCGACAGAGGAAGAAGCCAGTCAGCACTTCAGATAAGAAGTCTGGCAACATTTGGAGCAAGAGAGCAGCCAGCTGGTGTAAAGCAGAAGACATCAGCTTGAACAAATGCCAGATAGAGAAGGGAGCATTGACACTGATATTCCGCTCACATCAGGGTTGGGGACAAAAACATTTCAATTATGTTAATTGAGGAAGTAAACAGAAATTCCAGTTTGAAATCAATTTGTTTTTGTCATGCAGGTGAAAGAGGACCCAAAAGCGACTTAACAGAAACAGAGTTTATTAAAGTCCAAAACGGAATAACAGAAATCCTCTAGACTTGTAGAGGGGAAACAACTGGAGAAGCGGCCACAGACTGCAGGTCGCTTCGGGTAGGCGCAGGCCGTAGTCGACTGAGACACCTGCTCACACGCAGCATCTGATGAAGGCACAAAACACGACAGGACAGGGTGATACACAATCACGGCAAAAACACGACAGGACAGGGCGAAACGCAATCACAGCATGGTGAATACAATACAAGGAACCGACGGGACAGGAACGGATCACAAAGGAATAAATAGGGACTCTAATCAGGGGAAAGGATCGGGAACAGGTGTGGGAAGACTAAATGATGATTAGGGGAATAGGAACAGCTGGGAGCAGGAACGGAACGATAGAGAGAAGAGAGAGCGAGAGAGTGAGAGAGGGAGGGGGAGAGAGAGGGCTAGAAGGAGGGAAAGAACCAAATAAGACCAGCAGAGGGAAACGAATAGCATGGGAAGCACAGGGACAAGACAAGATAATAAATGACAAACATGACAGTACCCCCACTCACCGAGCGCCTCCTGGCGCTCTCGAGGAGGAACACTGGCGGCAACGGAGGAAATCATAGATCAAACGGTCCAGCACGTCCCGAGAAAGAACCCAACTCCTCTCCTCAGGACCGTAACGAAAAACGATAAAAAGGGAAACTAGGGTACTACTCTAAAAAAAAAAATGAGAACTAGGGACAGACTGAGACACAGCAAGGGCAGGGACAAGAACAGGAGAGATGCGATGGCAGGGAACAGACTGAGACCCAGCAAGACCAGGAGCAGAAGCAGAAAAAAAATTACCAGACTTCTGCGCGCAGTCTGAACACGCAGCCACGAAACGGCGCGTGTCACGCTCCTGAGTCGGCCACCAAAAGCGCTGGCGAATAGACGCAAGAGTGCCTCGAACACCGGGATGACCAGCTAACTTGGCAGAGTGAGCCCACTGAAGAACAGCCAGACGAGTGGAAACAGGAACGAAAAGGAGGTTACTAGGACAAGCACGCGGCGACGCAGTGTGCGTGAGTGCTTGCTTAACCTGTCTTTCAATTCCCCAGACTGTCAACCCGACAACACGCCCATAAGGAAGAATCCCCTCGAGATCAGTAGAAGCCACAGAAGAATTAAACAGACGGGATAAGGCATCAGGCTTGGTGTTCTTGCTACCCGGACGGTAAGAAATCACAAACTCGAAACGAGCGAAAAACAACGCCCAACGAGCTTGACGGGCATTAAGTCGTTTGGCAGAACGGATGTACTCAAGGTTCTTATGGTCTGTCCAAACGACAAAAGGAACGGTCGCCCCCTCCAACCACTGTCGCCATTCGCCTAGGGCTAAGCGGATGGCGAGCAGTTCACGGTTACCCACATCATAGTTGCGCTCAGATGGCGACAGGCGATGAGAAAAATAAGCGCACGGATGAACCTTATCGTCAGACTGGAAGCGCTGGGATAGAATGGCTCCCACGCCTACCTCTGAAGCGTCAACCTCGACAATGAATTGTCTAGTGACGTCAGGAGTAACGAGGATAGGAGCGGACGTAAAACGTTCTTTTAGAAGATCAAAAGCTCCCTGGGCGGAACCGGACCACTTAAAACACGTCTTGACAGAAGTAAGAGCTGTGAGAGGGGCAGCAACTTGACCGAAATTACGAATGAAACGCCGATAGAAATTAGCGAAACCTAAAAAGCGCTGCAACTCGACACGTGACCTTGGAACGGGCCAATCACTGACAGCTTGGACCTTAGCGGAATCCATCTGAATGCCTTCAGCGGAAATAACGGAACCGAGAAAAGTAACGGAGGAGACATGAAAAGAGCACTTCTCAGCCTTTACGTAGAGACAATTCTCTAAAAGGCGCTGTAGAACACGTCGAACGTGCTGAACATGAATCTCGAGTGACGGAGAAAAAATCAGGATATCGTCAAGATAGACAAAAACAAAAATGTTCAGCATGTCTCTCAGAACATCATTAACTAATGCCTGAAAAACAGCTGGCGCATTGGCGAGACCGAACGGCAGAACCCGGTACTCAAAATGCCCTAACGGAGTGTTAAACGCCGTTTTCCACTCGTCCCCCTCTCTGATGCGCACGAGATGGTAAGCGTTACGAAGGTCCAACTTAGTAAAGCACCTGGCTCCCTGCAGAATCTCGAAGGCTGATGACATAAGGGGAAGCGGATAACGATTCTTAACCGTTATGTCATTCAGCCCTCGATAATCCACGCAGGGGCGCAGAGTACCGTCCTTCTTCTTAACAAAAAGAACCCCGCCCCGGCCGGAGAAGAAGAAGGCACTATGGTACCGGCGTCAAGAGACACAGACAAATAATCCTCGAGAGCCTTACGTTCGGGAGCCGACAGAGAGTATAGTCTACCTCGAGGAGGCGTGGTCCCTGGAAGGAGATCAATACTACAATCATACGACCGGTGAGGAGGAAGGGAGTTGGCTCGGGACCGACTGAAGACCGTGCGCAGATCATGATATTCCTCCGGCACTCCTGTCAAATCGCCAGGTTCCTCCTGAGAAGTAGGGAGAGAAGAAACGGGAGGGATGGCAGACATTAAACACTTCACATGACAAGAAACGTTCCAGGATAGGATAGAATTACTAGACCAATTAATAGAAGGATTATGACATACTAGCCAGGGATGACCCAAAACAACAGGTGTAAACGGTGAACGGAAAATCAAAAAGAAATAGTCTCACTGTGGTTACCAGATACTGTGAGAGTTAAAGGTAGTGTCTCAAATTTGATACTGGGAAGATGACTACCATCTAAGGCAAACATGGGCGTAGGCTTGTCTAACGGTCTGAAAGGAATGTTATGTTTCCGAACCCATGCTTCGTCCATGAAACAACCCTCAGCCCCAGAGTCAATCAAGGCACTGCATGTAGCACCCGAACCGGTCCAGCGTAGATGGACCGACATAGTAGTACAAGATCTAGATGAAGAGGACTGAGTAGTAGCGCTCACCAGTAGCCCTCCGCTTACTGATGGGCTCTGGCCTCTTACTGGACATGAATTAACAAAATGTCCAGCAACTCCGCAATAGAGGCACAGGCGGTTGGTGATCCTCCGTTCCCTCTCCTTAGTCGAGATGCGAATCCCTCCCAGCTGCATGGGCTCAGTCTCAAAGCCAGAGGAGGGAGATGGTTGCGATGCGGAGCAGGGAAACACCGTTGATGCGAGCTCTCTTCCACGAGCCCGGTGACGAAGATCTACCCGTCGTTCTATGCGGATGGCGAGAGCAATCAAAGAGTCCACATCTGAAGGAACCTCCCGGGAGAGAATCTCATCCTTAACCACTGCGTGGAGTCCCTCCAGAAAACGAGCGAGCAGCGCCGGCTCGTTCCACTCACTAGAGGCAGCAAGAGTGCGAAACTCAATAGAATAATCCGTTATGGACCGTTCACCTTGGCATAAGGAAGCCAGGGCCCTAGAAGCCTCCCTACCAAAAACTGAACGGTCAAAAACCCGAATCATCTCCTCTTTAAAGTTCTGGAACTTGTTAGAGCAATCAGCCCTTGCCTCCCAGATAGCTGTGCCCCATTCTCGAGCCCGGCCAGTAAGGAGTGAAATGACGTAAGCAACCCGAGCTCTCTCTCTAGAGTATGTGTTGGGTTGGAGAGAGAACACAATCTCACACTGCGTGAGAAAGGAGCGGCACTCAGTGGGCTGCCCGGAGTAGCAAGGTGGGTTATTAACCCTAGGTTCTGGAGGCTCGGCAGGCCAGGAAGTAACAGGTGGCACGAGACGTAGACTCTGGAACTGTCCAGAGAGGTCGGAAACCTGAGCGGCCAGGTTCTCCACGGCATGGCGAGCAGCAGACAATTCCTGCTCGTGTCTGCCGAGCATGGCTCCTTGGATCTTGACGGCAGTGTAAACAGCGTCTGAAGTCGCTGGGTCCATTCCTTGGTCGGTTCCTTCTGTCATGCAGGTGAAAGAGGACCCAAAAGCGACTTAACAGAAACAGAGTTTATTAAAGTCCAAAACGGAATAACAGAAATCCTCTAGACTTGTAGAGGGGAAACAACTGGAGAAGCGGCCACAGACTGCAGGTCGCTTCGGGTAGGCGCAGGCCGTAGTCGACTGAGACACCTGCTCACACGCAGCATCTGATGAAGGCACAAAACACGACAGGACAGGGTGATACACAATCACGGCAAAAACACGACAGGACAGGGCGAAACGCAATCACAGCATGGTGAATACAATACAAGGAACCGACGGGACAGGAACGGATCACAAAGGAATAAATAGGGACTCTAATCAGGGGAAAGGATCGGGAACAGGTGTGGGAAGACTAAATGATGATTAGGGGAATAGGAACAGCTGGGAGCAGGAACGGAACGATAGAGAGAAGAGAGAGCGAGAGAGTGAGAGAGGGAGGGGGAGAGAGAGGGCTAGAAGGAGGGAAAGAACCAAATAAGACCAGCAGAGGGAAACGAATAGCATGGGAAGCACAGGGACAAGACAAGATAATAAATGACAAACATGACAGTTTTCCTCATAGAGCGGCAATGAGGGAATTTTAAAGTGGAACACACAAGTTTAGTTTTATTCGTCGTATGTACAGGATACTTGCTTGCAGGTTCCTTCTTGACACAATGCAACACTAAGAAATAATGAAAGATAAGAATATGAACATAAAGTAAATGGCTCTGCAGACACAAACTTAAACACATGGCTCGTAAGGATTACATCATCATATACTTATTTTTTTGGGGGGGTGGCGGTGTGGGGGGGTTAATTAGTATAACATCTGTCAGTTATGTACTTTGATTCCACAATTTAAATGTGAGTTAAATGTAAACATTTGTCATGAGAGAAAGGAGACCTGCACATCAAACTGGCCAGGCCTGTATAGGAATAAAATAGGGTGGTGGTACAATATTACCACTGAGTTTAGTGACTGTGTAACAATACAAAATGGCTTTCAAAAACAATATATAACGGAAAAGAGGTCATGAAATATTCCTCATCAATTCAAATGGTCATTATAGACCTCTTTGACCATTGCATTTACGGCGCACGTCAGAAGATGGCAGTCTACTGATATGAAAAATACGTGAAAGATTAAGGCAACTGGTTTGTTTCCTGGTGACAAATTAGTAACACTGTAATACTATTTAAATAAATTAGAAATATGAATTTCTTCTTCATCTACTTTCTGGAACTTAACCTTCCATGAACAGAAGTAAATAAATACAAAAACTCAACCATAGCATTTTGATAGAGAAAGACAAACAATAGTCTATGTTACAGGTGGAAATGATGGTGGATGTTGAGCCATAGCATAGCAAGCCAAAACCAACTCAAGTGATCTTTCACCAGGATTTAGGAACAACCAGAACCATATATTAGTATTCATCTAAATATATTTGGGAACAGCCATCTATTGTCTTCTTAAAGATGATTGGATGAGGGCTCTTCATAACGCCCATTCTAACCACAGTGTTGTGAGTCACCCTGTGGTGGTATGGCATCGGGTGCGCGGTGAAAGTTATATAAGATAGGCCTCCTCTTCAAAGAAGGCGGGTTTTAAATGTTTTCGGAAGGTTATGCAGGGACTCCGCTGTTCTCAGTAGAGGTGCATGTTTAAAAACAGGTGTGCTGTGGAGGAATGAGAATTGACAGCTGTTGTTCTTTGAACATGTTTTCTCATTTATACAATTTCACATACTGATGTTTTTTTTGTGTAATGACAGACATGACGCTCAGATAGCAAGTGATATTGATTAGTGAAACCAACTTTACATGAAAGGCAAATTTGAGGGTAAAATGAAGTTTTAAATGTCTTTATTGATTTATTTGAACACCCCTATTTTGAGTTTTTTTATACAACCTCCATTCATGTTATTTAGACTGCGTGGGCCTAGTGAATTAACTGTCGTAAAGACAGTGCATTCTATGTGCCCCAGGTTTATGACAATATGTTTTTGGTATAACTAAGCAGACACTCCCATCTTAACCATATGTTGCATTGAAATGAAGGTAGGATTCCAGACATCTAACGGCTACATCATCCACCTCTGGGTCAAACTTGTTAGCGATGAGGTGGTGGTGTTGTAGGAGCCACCAGAGATCTCCAGCCCAGTAGAGACACACATCTATCCTGGATGCACTAGAGCAGAGTGTATATGGGTTCCTTTCCTGGGTTCCTTTCCTTTCACATCTCCTTCCAGGTAAGTTCACCATGGGAGCAATGGCTTCATGTCTGATTCATGGTACTTGATGTGGAGAGGGCACTGAGGGCCTGCTCTGCAGAGTGGGCCACATGTGCTCATGAGGACTTTCTATATGAATATTAAGCTGTTTGCTGTCCTATGAGGTTTAATGGATCATGATGAATGGATATCAAAACTGTTGGGCAAGTTTACGTTCGAAGATGTCATTAGCCATTCCATCCAGAGATAATTCACGTGCATCACCCTTAATGTCAGAGGCAAATGCAATACTTGCAGCTCAACCGCCACTTGTTGCTAGTAGAATGAGCACTTTGTTCAACAATGTCTGCTCAAGTGGGTTATATGGCTAACATGAAAAAGAGATCATGAAATGTTCCTTATCAATTCAAATGGGCAGTTAAGGACTATTTGATATCATACTTCAATCAGCAGGTGGCATTCTCTTCAAATGAAAAGGAGAGATAAAGAGTAAGGCAACTTAGCCAAGCAATATTGTCATTTATTTGCTTGAGGTGAACAGTTTATTTGGTTCGGAATTGACAAACAATGCAGCCAACTTTTGAGAGACATGAAAGGCAAAATTGATATGAGTCATATGAGTTTTTTTTTACAACTTCCATTGACGTCATATATACTGTCTAATGAAATAGCAGACACTCTTATCCAGAACCACTTCCATTTAGTTTAATAGTTAACCTGTCATGAGAGACTGGGGTTGGTTGGGGTCATTTCATGAAGTAAACTGAAATTACCATTCCATTTTTCCTTATTGCTTCGATTGCCTCGTTAGAAAGGCAACAACGCGGCTTCCCTTGACAGTTTCAGTGCCTTCAGAAGGTATTCACACCCCTTGACATTTTCCACATTTTGTTGTGTTACAGCCTGAATTTAAAATGGATTAAATTGAGATTTTATGTCACTAGCCCACACACAAGACTCCATAATTTCAAAGTGGAATTATATTTTTGACATTTTTACTAACTATACTGAACATAAATATAAACACAACATGCATCAATTTTGTTACGTTACAGCCTTAATCTACAATGGATAAAGTACATGTTTTCACTCAGCAATCTACACACAATACCCCATAATGACAAAGCAAAAAAACAGAAATACCTTATGGACATAAGTACTCAGACTCTTTGCTATGAGACTCAAAATTGAGCTCAGGTGCATCCTGTTTCCATTGATAATCCTTGAGCTATTTCTACAACTTGATTGGAGTCCACCTGTGGTAAATTCAATTGATTGGACATGATTTGGAAAAGCACACACATGTCTATATAAGGTCCCACAGTTGACAGGGCAAAAACCAAGCCATGAGGTCAAAATAATTGGTAGTAGAGCTCCGAGACAGGATTGTGTAGAGGCACAGATCTGGGGAAGGTACCCAAACATTTCTGCAGCATTGAAGATCCCAAAGAACACAGTGGGCGCCATCATTCTTAAATGGAAGAAGTTTGGAACGACCAAGACTCTTCCTAGAGCTGGCCACCTTTCCAAACTGAGCAATCAGGGGAGAAGAACCCTGATGGTCACATTGACAGAGCTCTAGAGTTCCTCTGTGGAGATAGGAGAACCTTCCAGAAGGACAACCATCGCTGCAGCACTCCATCAATCAAGCATTTATGATTGAGTGGCCAGATGGAAGCAGTTCCTCAGTAAAAGGCAAATGACAGCCCGCTTGAAGTTTGCCAAAATGCGCCTAAAGTCTCTCAGACCATGAGAAACAAGATTCTCTGGTCTGATGAAACTAAGATTGAACTCTTTGGCATGAATGCCAAGCATCACATCTGGAGAAAACCTGGCACCATCCCTACCTGTGAAACATGGTGGTGACTGGGGCGAAGGTTCACCTACCCTAAGCACACATTCAAGACAACGCAGGAGTGGCTTCGGGACAAGTCTCTGAATGTCCTTGAGTGGCCCAGCCAGAGCCCAGACTTGGACCCGATCGAACATCTCTGGAGAGACCTGAAAATAGCTGTGCAACAACGCTCCCCATCGAACCTGACAGAGTTTGAGAGGATCTGCAGAGAACACTGGGATAATCTCCCCAAATACAGGTGTGCCAAGCTTGTAGCGTCATACCCAAGAAGACTCGAGGCTGTAATCACTGCCAATGGTGCTAAAACAAAGTACTGAGGAAAGGGTTTGAATACTTATGTAAATGTGATATTTACATTTTTATTGTTTATAAATGTGCTAACATTTATAAAATCCTGTTTTTGCTTTGTCATTATGGGGTATTGTGTGTAGATTGATAAGGAAAAAAACATTTGAATCAATTTTAGAACAAGGCTGTAACAAAATGTGGGAAAAGTATTTATTCGGAATACTTCCCGAAAGCACTGTATTTTTAGCCATATCAATGCAGTTAAACAAGTTCATAAAATAATGAATTTTGTTGGCTTTCACTTCCAAGGCTGTTTCATATTGTATATTTAGGCTATTGTAACAATGTGTTAGGTTCTGGCAAACAGAGTGAAAAACTAGTCAAAGCTCAAACCAAGTTTATTCACCCACTGGGTCAAACAGCTGAAAAGACAAAATCATGTTCCCACCAGCACCATTATTTATACCCTCCTTTAGGCAGAGTCTCCTCGTTGCACCTCTAAACACTACATCTTTGCTGCTCGGCAGATGAAGTGTGTAATAAAACGGTTCCTTCTCCCTTCATCTGACCTCTGCCCACATTCCTCACTAATCCACAGCTATCCAAGCCTTTCAGTCACCGCAACCAAGTGATTGCCTTGGTGTTATCAAGCCTTACATCAAAGTTGCCTGAAGTTGAATGGAACGTGGTATACCCTGACCAGTTATTCAGAAGAAAATCCTCTGACTGTCTATTTTCACACTGGAAATTGCTGCTGACATTGAACAGGGTTAGGGTATTTCATTCTTTTCAGACTCTCCTGTGCCACAATTCTCAACATATTTGAACACCCCAATTATGATTTTTTTTTGTACAACCTATATCTATATACATTATATAGACTGTGTAAATATATAACTGTTGTTTAGAGAGTGTATTCTAAATGCAACATGAAAATGCACATTTTTGGTATAACTTAGCAGATGCTCTTATCCATAGCCTCTTCCAATCAGTGCGTTCAATTCAATAGGTAAAACAACCACGTAAAAATTATACCAAAACACACAAAAAAAATGTACATTACGGTATGTGCAAACCTTTCTAATTTCGTAGCTTTTTCCGGATACTTCCAGATGAACCATATGTTGCTTTGAAACGAAGGTAGGACTCCAGACATCTAACGGCTACATCATCCACCTCTGGGTCAAACTTGTTAGCGATGAGGTGGTGGTGTTGTAGGAGCCACCGTAGATCTCCAGCCCCGTAGACACACACAGCTCTCCTGGAGGCACCGGAGCAGGGTGGATATGGGGCTCCTTTCCTCACATCTCCTTCCAGGTAACTCCACTTTACCATGCGAGCGATGGCGTTCATGTCTGATTCATGGTACTTGACGTGAGGAGGGTTAGACCCTGGCACTGAGGGCATGCGCTGCAGAGTGGCCCACAGGTGCTCATCAGGACTGTAGGTGTCCCTCTCCCACTCCAGCAGGGCCCGAACCTCCTGGCTGTCAAACACGTGATGGACAAAGTCCCTCGAGACCACGAAATAGGCATTTCCGGAAAACATGGGGGTGCTGATTGGAGGAGGGCTCTTCGTAACGTCTGTTCTGACTACTATGTTATTGGTTATATTGTGCTGATACTGCCACCGGTGTTTCTTATAGTCGACGGTGGTCTCAGACTCCATGCTGTTCCTCCCGTTGAGCAGTTTGAGTGACTGAACCATCTCTGCGTTGGTTTTAATGAAATCTGTTCCACAGGTATTGAGCAGGTACCTCCACTGGACAGGTGACTTCAACAGGTCCTTCATACAGTTTAGATCTGCCTGCACTCGAGACCACGATGCGTAAACCACACTCTCTGTCTTACTTGCCACAAACACATTGGTAAAACAAGTCACAATAGCCTTTACAGCAGTCCTGAATTCTTCTGAGGATTTCTGGTCCACATGCACGCAATATACATTCTGAGGTGTGTACACGGCACGCAGGAGTCGCTCAAACATCTCAATCTTCTCATGGACCACCATGGAGTAGGCGATGGGGAAGTCTCTCTCCTCCACACTCAGGGGCATCATGACGAACCCTCTGCCTGTAATGTACGTTTTACAGTTTCGGGTCACGTCGTGGTAGAATGCCTCAGACAGACGCTTGGGCTTATTCTTTGTTTTCAGAAGTCTTCTGAGCTGCTCCTTGTCGATGCCCTTCAGGTCTCCTCTGATGATGGCTGAGCAGGCAGGCAGGTCGTCTGCGTAGTCTTGTGGCAGGAGGTCAGGTGCTGGGAGCGGGCTTCTCTCAGAACAGGTTGGGCGTCTCAGAGTGTTCCAGACGAGAAGTGAGATTAAAGCAGACATTAGGATGAGAAAGAGGTTTCTGAAGAAGCATATATGTGATAATGATGGCCTAAGAGGACCCATAACAAAATGATTTATCTAAAGAATGTATTATTAGTATTTGTGCAGACCATAGTCTGGGAGCACTTCTGTAAAATAATGAATGACACACACACTCAACTCAGATTAAATTGAGTAGGTAATCATTAACTTTAGTAGGCATGGCTTTATACTGCCTTCAAACGCATGAAATTAAAAGGTACAAAACTTGGAACAAATGTGGTTGAAAATGAATTACTAACCTACAATATCACACTTTTCAGCATTTACACGTTTTGGCATGATGCTTTGAATTACACAATTCTAACCCACTTACACCACGCAATCAATATTGTTGGATACATACAACACTTTTGACTGGTACTGTATGTATTATTAGTATTTGTGCAGACCATAGCCTGGGAGAACTGCTGTTAAATGATTAATGTCACACACACACGCACGCACGCACGCACGCACGCACGCACGCACGCACGCACGCACGCACGCACGCACGCACGCACGCACACACACACACACACACACACACACACACACACACACACACACACACACACACACACACACACACACACACACACACACACACACACACACACACACACTTCACATTAAAATGAGTAGGTAATCATTCACTTTAGCAGGCATGGCTTTATACTTTAAATTAAAAGGTACCAACATTTTCAGCAGTTCCAATGAATGGCCTGATGCTCCAAAGTACACAATTCTAACCAATTTACCCCACGCAACCAATATTGTTGGATATTACAATATATTTGTTTCATATAGAGTCATGAACATCTAAAACAGTTGGCCCTATGCAGGTCATGGTTGGATGTCATCTTGGTTACCAGGACCAGATCTCCAGTTACTAATTGTAATAGTTAAACCTGTCATGAGAGTCCGGGGTTGATTGTGGTCAATTCACTCAATTCAGGAATGAATGACACACACACTCAATTCAGATTAAAGTGAGTAGGTAATCATTAACTTTAGTAGGCATGGCTTTATACTGCTTTCAAACGCTTGAAATTAAAAGGTACAAAACTTGGAACAAATGTGGTTGAAAATGAATTACTAACCTACAATATCACACTTTTCATCATTTACAAGTTTTGGCATGATGCTCTGAATTACACAATTCTAACCCACTTACCCCACGCAATCAATATTGTTGGATACATACAACACTTTTGACTGGTACTGTATGTATTATTAGTATTTTTGCAGACCATAGCCTGGGAGAACTGCTGTTAAATGATTAATGTCACACACACGCACGCATGCACGCACGCACGCACGCACGCACGCACGCACACACACACACACACACACACACACACACACACACACACACACACACACACTTCACATTAAAATGAGTAGGTAATCATTCACTTTAGCAGGCATGGCTTTATACTTTAAATTAAAAGGTACCAACATTTTCAGCAGTTCCAATGAATGGCCTGATGCTCCAAAGTACAGAATTCTAACCAATTTACCCCACGCAACCAATATTGTTGGATATTACAATATATTTGTTTCATATAGAGTCATGAACATCTAAAACAGTTGGCCCTATGCAGGTCATGGTTGGATGTCATCTTGGTTACCAGGACCAGATCTCCAGTTACTAATTGTAATAGTTAAACCTGTCATGAGAGTCCGGGGTTGGTTGTGGTCAATTCACTCAATTCAGGAAGTAAACTGAAAACAACATTGGAGCAGGTTCTGGTAGGGAAATGGTTGGGGTCAATTACAGTAAACTGAAATTCCCATCACAGCTTTCCTTATTGCTTCAATTGTGTCGTTAAAGAGGCAATAACAAGGCTTTGCTTGACAGTTGTATTGATAAATGATACAGTAAAACAATATGTTATTTCTGCCAAATGATTTCCTTCTGAGGAGGTGGTGGTAAAGTCCAAACCATCTGGTGGTGCACTGTAAAAAAAAAAATTCAGTGGGTTAGTAAATGTAATGATTTTCATGCATGTTTCTGGTTTTACTTAATTTTTGTGTTAAAAAAGCTTGACTTTTGAAAATGTAAATTCAATTTAATATATTGCAAAACTGAATGATTATTTGCATGTAAAAACAACTTGCATAACATTTTCTCTCAACTTAACATGTGGCTCCTTATTAGAGGATTGTGGGTATTTTTGTTGTTGTTGGCTTCATGATATTTTTACACAATGTTTTATGCATTTTTGAAGAAAGAAAAGTCACATATTTAGTATTGGTATTGGTATTATATTGGTATTATATTGATATTAAGCCATTTGTTGTGCTATTAGGTGTAATGGATGAGGATGAATGAATATCAACACTTTTGGGCAAAGATGTTCAAAGATTGGCATTTGAATGATGCTGAGCAGGAGGAGACGGCTTTATTGGTCCGCTTATACAGAACTATTGAAAAAAAAAATATTTCTTCATATATTTCAGGGGGTGCTGATGGTGCACCCCTACTTCCCGCGACTATGCATTCAGACCAGCCTTCCTGATTTAACTTTCATAAACTACATTAGTAGAAAGTGGACTGGTTTGACCTGTAGGCCTATGACAAACACTCTAAATAGTCAAAATAATTATCTTCCCAGAGCCTTTCAAATCAAGATGTCCATTTGTTAAAGACACTTTCCAGCTATTTTTTTTCTTCCTCCATTGAAAAACGATATTCCGAGTATATATACAGTAAAGTACCGGCACGTAAGGGTGAAGTAAACATACTTGAGCAAAATAGTGTTTTTTCAGGAGAAGAAAAAAATGTATTCAATGAGTTGGTCTCTCTGATTGGTGAACTCAGATGTCATCAGCATTCCCCTTTGATTGCTGGAACAATAGAGGAGCAATAGAGGACAAAATGCCCACCCATCCACTTGTGCCATGTCAGGAGAAGATCTGCACCAGCTGCTGAAATGCACCTTTTGTTAAGTAAATCAGATGATAACTAAGGTGCTAGGGAGGCTGGAGTGGGTCTTTAAGAAATAGTGTAAATTCAACTAGCTTGTAAAATCGAAATACTATCCCCATTCTTCAGGTGTACATAGGATTAATCTCTTCTAATTCTCTCTTCTGAGAGAAAACACATTTTCTTGGATCTGTGTGCTGAGGTTACCGTAGGACACACCTTAGAGAACCTCAGTCTCCATATTAAAAGTGGCCTACCAGCCAAGTCTCTGTTCTCTGGTGAGAACAACCCGACCACAGCTCCATCTCTTGACTCCAAAGTCCAAGCCACTTACCGTGCTGGAACTGCTGACCAACGCAAGGCCACAGTCCTCTGGGAGTCATTCCTGTATGCTGACCCCAGAAACCCCTCTGTGATCAAGATGATCCTGAGGAGGTTTGATTGTCTAGGCTTAACTCAGAAGGTTGTGTCGTGTCCTGAGCTGACCCAGCAGGCCCTGCAGCATCCAGATCTGTCACAGAGTGCTGTGAAGCATGTGGAGGCCTGTGCCAAAGCCAGTCAGGTGTCCGGGTAACTTTCCTGGAAGCAGGTATAGTCTCGATCAGGAACTGAGCCAGTCCAAGAGACCTAAACTGAAGCAGCAGCGACAGAGGAAGAAGCCAGTCAGCACTTCAGATAAGAAGTCTGGCAACATTTGGAGCAAGAGAGCAGCCAGCTGGTGTAAAGCAGAAGACATCAGCTTGAACAAATGCCAGATAGAGAAGGGAGCATTGACACTGATATTGCGCTCTCATCAGAGATTGGGGTCAATTCCATTTAAATTCTGTCAATTGAGGAAGTAAACAGAGTTTTATTAGTTTTATTAGTCATATGTATATGATACACATCATATATACTGTCCAACGAAATGCTTACTTGCAGGTTCCTTCTCGACAATGCAACAGTAAGAAATAATGAAAAATAAGAATATGAACATAAAGTAAATGGCTCTGCATTTATATGTGAGTGTAACTAGGGGGCAGTATTTTCATTTTTGGATTAAAAAAACGTTCCCGTTTTAAACGGAATATTTTGTCAGGACAAGATGCTGGATTATACATATAATTGACAGCTTTGGATAGAAAACACTCTGACGTTTCCAAAACTGCAAAGATATTGTCTGTGAGTGCAACAGAACTGATGTTACAGGCGAAACCCAGATAAAAATCAAACCAGGAAGTGCCCCATATTTTGAAAGCCCTGCATGCCAATGACTCCTTATATGGCTGTGAATGGGCTACGAATGAGCATTCGCTTTCGACGTATTCCCCAAGGTGTCTACAGCATTGTGACGTCTTTTTACGCATTTATGTTGAAGAATAGCCGTAAGGGACCACATTGAGCAAATGATCACATGATGGCTCCCGCAGAAAATCTTGCATAAAGTACTGAGGTAGTCATTATTCCAATCGCTTCTAATGAGAAACCAATTGTCCCGACGGATATATTATCAAATAGATATGTGAAAAACACCTTGAGGATTGATTCTAAACAACGTTTGCCATTTGGAAAAAAGTTTGGCGTTGTAGTGACCGCATTTTCCGGTCGATTTCTCAGCCAAACGTGAAGTATAAACGGGAGCTATTTCGCCTACAAAAATAATATTTAAAAAAAAAAGGAACATTTGCTATCTAACTGGGAGTCTCCTGAGTGAAAACTTCCGAAGTTCTTCAAAGGTAAATGATTTAATTTGATTGTTTTTCTTATTTTTGTGACAATGTTGCCTGCTGCTAGCAGAGCCTAGCATAGCATTATGCCATGATAAACTTGTCTAGCGTTGGCTGTAAAGCATATTTTGAAAATCTGAGATGACAGTGTGATTAACAAAAGGCTAAGCTGTGTCTCAATATATTTCATTTGTGATTTTCATGAATAGGAAGATTTTCTATGAAGATTTATGTCTGCTGCTTTATGCTAATTAGTTTGAGAGTCGCAAGAAGTTAACATAAACCACTACTTGCATTCGCACTGACTGTTTTTTAGGCCTACATCAGAATCATAACTCTTCTTATCAGGATTTTTGTTACAATCTTCATAAAAAAACAGTCTAATATTGAAACAAGATATAACCTAACCTCCCTAAATATCAAAAATGGTCTCATCAAACATAAGTTCCCCGCAAATGAAGGATCCAGATTCGTCTACTTGTTCTGTAGACATGCATTCAGCACTCCACAGGCCAGAATAGGCCCGTACCTAACCATCTGTTGTGTCATCGATTTCTCCAGAGTCTTGGAAATAAGGCCTCGTACACAGGAAATTAGACAACAGCCACATAAAACTAAAACAGTCACACAGGTGAATGTAGCCCATAACACAGTGATCATAATATTTTTCCATTTTCCAAACGTACTATCAAACCAATTAGTCAGAGAAGTATCCACCCCAGAGTTTTCTGCCAACTCGTGAGCTAGGGTGGTCAAATTAGCTAAGGCTTTGGTCACTGATCCATCCGGAGCTGTGTTATTTGGGATGAAAGTACAACACATGTTCCCGAAGATCACGCATACTCCTCCCTTTTCAGCCAATAACATATCTAATGCAATTCTATTCTGCCCAGCCATCAGGCTGGTTGCTTCAGTCTGTTCTGCTAAACCTTTAATAGCATCTCTGGTATAATTGATAAAGCGCTGTTGATTATATTAAATATAATTAATCCAGTCCACGTTCTTATTGAGAGTAGACCACCAGAAAATGCTTGACTCTAATCCTGCTAGGATCTGATTTCTTGCTTTGAACTCATCTGGCATCCCCCGTGGAACTCCAATGTTATCAATATATACTCTGTCATCAAAAGACCCAGATGGAGTACCTCTTTTCTCCCGTTTGGCTAACTTCATGTCTTGGTTTTGAATGAGTGTGAAAGGCATTCCCAAATGTACAAGGGCACATAATCCTGTCCAATCTGCCAGTAATACTGGCCAGAACATCATTCCCCCACACAACCACCAGATGTCAGCCCTGGCCCACTTTACCTTATTGAAATCCCCAGAGTTCAACCAGCCTGTCAAATCAGACATGGTCTCGTCAGTGGTAATATTTTCTGTCCTATTGCAGGTACTAACTTCCCCCACATATTTCCCATGAGTACTGTACCGGGCCAAACAGTAAAATTCTCTTCCGGGCACTGTAAAGGGAGAAAGTCTTGATTTAAGGGGAACTTGGGGGGTATGAATAATGCAAATCAATACAACTGTCATTATCTGGCTTTCCTGCTTTCGTGAACAGCTTTACCATACAGGCCATTCCCTTAGGGGAATTAATTCCGTTAAGTGGAAAAGGGATAGTTGTCAACTGGGGTTTTGCATTTGCTCCACAGCCCGTGATGCAGCCACCACTGACTGCAAACACAGGGGCATTGCTTGTGCCACCTCATCAAGACGGGAGGAATAATAGGCCACCGGCTTACCGGAGTCAACACTGATGTCATGGACCCCTCCCTGCAATCCACAGTCTGTGTGAGTTCACAGTCATACCTAGGGAATGCCAGAACACTGTCAGATATCAATAGCTGTTTAATAGCCACAAACTGTTTCTCCGCCTCTTTTGTCCATACTATTTTGTCTTTAGCTGTCATAGCCTTACCATAGATCAAATTACTAAGTAACCCTGTATGCAATTCAAAGTGTGGGACCCATGCTCTACAATAGTTAATCATTCCCAAGAAACTCATCATCTGTTTTTTGTTCAATGGTTTGGGTGCTTCCCTTCCTGAGTTATGGTGTGTCCTAAATAGATAACTTGTTCCTGCCAGAGCTTAACTTTGTGACCTTGGTCAGCTATGAAGAGGAACAGAGCAAGAGTATCCTCTTTACAGGCCTCCTGTGAGGAGTTAGTCAACAGGATATCATCCACGTATGTCAAATTTGGACTTCCCCGTGGAGGGTCAAATTTTCCAAGATTCCTAGTAATAGCCTGATTGTAGATAGTGGGGCTTTCCAAGTAACCTTGGACTAAACGACTATTTTCCTAAAAATGTGAACCCAAACCACCCCTGGCTGTCTGGGTGTAGTGGAATACTAAAGAAAGCATTAGCAAGGTCTATCACAGTAAAGTAAGCATTATCAGGCTTCAGCTGGTTTAACAGAGTATGCGGATCTGGTACACAAGGTGTTCTTGGTATCATACTGTTATTGACCCCCTGTAGGTCCATTACCATTCTACAGTCAGTGCTAGGGAATGCCTTCTTTACTGGAAAAAGATGTGAGTTACAGAACGCTTCATCCCCCGGTATGATAACCCCTCCCTTTCTTAACTGTTCAAAAGAGGGTGTTATTCTTTTAATTGCTTCTGGCTTTAATGGGTATTGTTTTTGGTAAAGGTCTATAATTGGATTTTGGGACAACTTGTACCGGTGTTACTCCTTTAATTAATCCCACATCCCCGGGACCCTGAGACCACAGATACTCGGGTATTCCTTTTAAATCTTCTTCCTGTTCTTCTGTCAACAGGTATTCTGCTTCTCAGAACCCCCCCACTCTCACTAATGTGCACTGTGGGAGCACAGTTTGCTCTCCAGTTCAGTTTACGTCTGTATCTATCAGTGGATGGGCTATGTTGTAACCCTTCCCTCCCCGTTACCCAGTGTGTTAGCCTTTTCCCCTTTGTCACCCAATATCTCATATCCTTCCACTGCCCAGAGGGTTCTTTAGCTGGAGCCACATGGGGACTCCATTTTTTCTCTGTACAGGGCCTGGATATGAGTAGGCAGTTCCACCTCCACAGCTGCATGAGTTGAATCATAGTAAAGCCCTTTCAGACCAATGGTTCGCTCAGTGGTTTTCAGAAGTGCCCCCTCATATACCAGGTCGGGGCCGGGGTGTCTGTTATACCACAGTGTACAGTGCAAGTCATCTGGAGACATTTTAGTGGGTCCTGATATTACATCATCTGTTAGTTCCAACAATGCTTTGGGTATGGCTGTTAAACCTCCCCTCAATAAATCTTGACTATACCAATAATGCGGATCTCCTTCCCCACAGATTACCATGTTATTTTTAACAACCTGGGCTTTCATACCTTTGTCTGTAGGTGTTATGGCTATATTCAACAGTTTCATGACGTCTCTCCCCAATAGATTCACCGGACACAATTTTGATATGAGTACTGGGACCGTCGCCTCCCCCTCAGTCATTTCATATCTGAGAGTTATGGGAGTCGAGAGTCTCTCTACACAGTGATGTCCAGACGCAGAATGAACAGTTATCTTATCCCCTGAGGGATGAATCCCTTGTGGTGCATCCTCACTGCATATGGCTGTCCTGCATGCCCCCGTATCACACAGAAATGTAATTATCTTTCCCATAACTGTAAGTGTCAAAAAAGGTTTCTCTTCCTGAGCAAGAGCAAGATCTACTGTTGCTAATTCAAATACCTCAGTCTCTGCGTCAATCTTATCTAAATTGTTAAGGTCTGAAGTGCTATTACTACAGTCGCTGTCCTTTTCGTCGTACCAGTCCACTACTTCTTTCCTGACTATTTTAGCAGTATCAGTCTCTAGTCAGGATTTGTCTTCGTCGCTGTCTGAGTCAGATTTTGGGCGCTTCTCTCCCTTTTCCTTTTTGCCCCCCTGTCCCTGTGGTTTTTGTTTACAATAGCGGCTCTTGATGTCCTTTTTTTTTACAATATCCACATGGAGCCTCGCATTCCCTGGCGAAATGTCTGTTTTGATTACAATTATAACATTTTAGCTCCCCTTCACCCCCATTTACCTGACGTTCCCTTTCTATCTGCCCCCGTCCTGCTCTCTCTGTTCTTACCTCCCCTTGCTTTATCATCTAGTACTGACATTACAAACTCATCATTCCTATGCTCTTTTTTCCTTTTTTTCTGTCTGCCGTGCTGTTCGTGGTGCATCGCATATCTTTTTACCTCTGCCAGAGTTGCCAACCCCCACCCCACTAAGTTATTTTTCACCTCCTTACTGATTTCAACGCGCATTCCAGTTAATAAGGCTATTTTTAGTTGCTGATGATAAGGAGTATTTTGATCCCCTCCGGGGGCTGGTTCTGGCGTACCACTGTTGGCATTAAATACATCTTTTAAACGTTCTAGGTACTGACTGACTGTCTCATTTTCTCCCTGTCTACATTCAGTTACCTTAGAGAAGTCGGCGCGTCGATGGTAATGTTCAGTTAGGTTAGCGCATAGTTCTGTCATTTTTGCTCTGAATGGCTCTCCAAGTCCCGCGCTCCACTGTATAATGTCCCCATCATACCCCGTTGGCACCCAGGCTCCGTGCACAGCAAACCAATCCTTTTCCACTATGGTTCTAACTGCTCTTTCCACCTCCCCTGTGTTTAGCCTGAAACTGGACGCTAGTCCGTTTAGATCTCTCTCAAACCCTGCCATTCCTGTTTTAGGGTATGAGATTCCTTCTACTGCCTTTTCTACGTCCCTCTGTGTCCAGGGTCGATAGACCCGAACAGTGGGTTCGTTGCCCTCCATCCCAGCTTGGGAGTTGGGTAGCTCTATCAGGGGAAACTGCTCTTCTCTCTCTGCACTGTCTTCTTCCCTTCTATAATACTGAAAATCTCTCCTATGCCTTGGTCTATTTTCCTCTCCTATATCGGAGGTTTCTCTGAGTAGGCCTGATCGGTTCTGATTCGGTGAAGGTGTCTGATTTTTTCCCTCCCCGACCTATCTTCCTCCTTCACTGTCTGAGTCTCTACCAATGCCCTTTCCATCTGCACCTTCCTCAATACTGCCCTAATCAGTTCCTGCTCTCTCTCCATGCCTATCTGTCCCTCCGGACTCACACCACCCGCTCCCAGATCATAAGCTGGGGGAGGCTCAGAACGGAGCTGCAATTGCACTCTCCTCTGAGCCATCACCACCTCATCGTCGGGATTATCTCTGTAAGCCTGGTCCACTAGAGAAGGATGTAGGTTTTGATCCACACCCCCACCCAATTGGCCACTTTTTCCAGCTGTGGGAGCGGAGGGCAGAGTATCTTGACTCTTTACATCTTTCTTTTTTTCGATCCCCTTCCACTCTTTTTCTGGCTTCCGAAAGCCAGACCCTGGCTGTATATAAGCCTTGTTTATTCTGCTTCTGCATGTCCTTGCCACATTCCTTATGTATCTGTTTTTATAAGAAATTCAAACTTTTCAACATCTAGATGCCCATCAAAACCATACCTTTTTTCCCATTTTAAGCAGAAATCAATATTCCTTCTGTCTTTCTGCTCCATATAACGGTAATCTCATCCATTCCGGGACCTCCTTGGAGAATTTGCTACCCATGATTAATAAATCCTTGCTGCTCCTTGTAGCTATGGTATTTATCACTATCTATGTGTATATATTTCTACGACCTGTTTTTATCATTACACAGTTATTTTAGTTGCTCTTCTGTCTGACTATGTGTGTGTCTCTTTAATGATAATCAATGTGTATGGAATTCTATATGTATTTCTCCTTTCTGGAAACTTCGTCAAACGATTTGACTTTTGATCGGACGTTACATTTCACCCGTATAATATTCTTCTTGGGACTTTCAACGTTAATATCTCATATCTCACTACTCTAGACTAGGTTTCCCTCTCCTCCTCTTTGGATATTAATTTTTTTCAGCATTGAACAGGTTAAATTTTTCTGTTCGCCTAGAATTACCCTGCCTTCTCACCAAGCCTAATTTATCCTCACCTGTTTTAATATATCTATGTGCTACTTTTCATAGTCAGACTACTTCCCATATACAGATAGACTACTTAGGTTTAAACTTTATTTAGGTATAACCTATTTGTACAGAACGACCGTCCTATCTAACAATAAGTACTATATCCCACCCTTAATTATCCTTCGGCTTGCAAAACCAGGATCTATTAAGTTCTAGTTTATTTATGGTAGTGCACCTTACCGCAGGTAATTTCAGACCTGTTTCCTTCCTATCGATTTTGGTTAAAACACAAAGTAGAAACCCATTGTATTTGTTCAGAATATTCAAGCACCTATCATTGATTAAATCCTTTAGAACATTTAATAAAAAATATCCCAAATAATTCCTCCCAAATTCGAGAATAAAGGCTACTGACCTTGCCGCCGACTGGGAAAAGCACCGTTCGTGGGATCGAGTCACCATCCCTGTCGGTCTGGGGTGTACACCGGCCTGGTCTTTTCACCCTCAATTCAGAGGCCAGGTCTTAAATAACGGGACCCAACCCGCTCGTGCACGATTTTTGGCGTACTACCTTCAGATGGCAGGGACGGGTATTTAGATCCGGCTCGAAGGACCAATTGTTACAGGAAATAAATTCCTCTATGTTTTAATACCCAATTAAAATTAAACATTCTGTCAATTCATAAGAATTTGTAAGACTCTTATTTGTATAAAATCGACAGAGACCAGTCTTTAAAATCAACCAGCAGCGTTTATTCTCGAGAGTACTGCCCATGATACATTTTACCACAGGTTATAAACTGAAAATGACGTCAGCGTTTTCTAACTGTTCCGTCTCTTCTTGAAACTGGTACAAAGGCTGTATAGTTCTCAAGCCTTCCCACATCGTCTAGAGCCAAGGCCAGCCTGTGTAGATAAGCATTCTAGCCAGTCTGGGGATATAGTTCATTAATTTCTACCAAGGAACAGACAGTCATTGTTCTAATTCTTGATTATATTTACACACATTATATTCAGTACTAGGATTAAAAAGAAAATTCATACATATACAGTAACATAATAGTATTCTGATGTATACATAATTAGTTGTTATTGATAAAAATTCCCTTAACAAAATATAAACCTTTTGTTTAACAAATCCAGAACCTTTAAAAAGTAGGTGCTGTCTCATCATCGTAATTGTCAAAACTAACTGTTTCCCATTCTTAGCTACGATGTGGGAGTATCCCAAAGGTCAATACTGTTCAGCTTGTACATTAATGATCTTCCTTCTGTCTGTACTGGGTCTGACGTTCCAATGTATGCAGATGATACAGTGATATATGCATGCAAAGAGCAAACAACAAGCTACACAAGAACACACTACAGTAATGGTCCAGATGACAAAGTGGTTGAGGGACTCATGTTATCATCTCAATGTAAAACAAAACAGTCTGCATGTTCCTCACAAAGAGGACAACTGATGCCACTGAGCCAGATGGCTGTGTCAGGGGAAAAGCTCCAGGTGGTATCTGATTTGAAGTACCACGGCATCATACTTGATTCCAACCTTTCTTTTAAAAAGCAAATGAAAAAGGTAACTCACATAACCAAATTGAACCTAGCTAAGTTCCAAAACATATGAAATTGTTTGACAACAGAGGTAACAAAACGGTACTTCAAATCTATGATACTCCCCCACTTAACATACTACTTGACTAATTGGGCCCAAGCTTGCTCTACAACAACATTAAAATCCATTCAGTCTGTCTGCAAACAGGCTCTCAAAGTGCTTGATAGGAAGCCCAATAGCTATCATCACTGTTACATTCCCAGAAAGCATGAGCTCCTGAGTTGGAAAAATCTTGTGCAATACAGTGACGCCTGTCTTGTATTCAAGATTCTAAATGGCCAGGCTCCCCCTCCACTCAGTACTTTTCTTAAACAGAAAACCCAAATCTATGGCAGCAGATCCATTTTAATGTCCGGACATTGTTCCACTTAATGGAAACAGATTATAATGGTAGCATACATTAACTTCCTGCTCAAATTCACTGGTGTTTCCCTAAACAACAAAACCAAGCAACAATAATCAGAAACTATTACAAAACGTTTCCCGGTTCAACTATTCAGACCTGAATCCCTTACAGCCAGATATAGCCTAGCGAGCACAACTAACTCTCCTATTCTTACCAGTAGGAAATAAATATACCCCATACTCAAACAACATTCTGCGCTTACCCCTATCGTAAGATTAAAAACAAACTCTACAACTTTCTCTTCTTTTTCTTCTTCACATTTATGAAATGTCCAAGACTTTAAAAATAACATGTAATGCACCAAATTCAAAAAATACATCAGTCAATCCATAAGAATAAAAAACACATTTTTCGGTGGGCACAGCTCTATTGCAATTACATATCCGCTATTATTAGAATTAATTAGATATAGGTAACTGTCTCTTCTTTGATTCAGTTATTGAAATACGACTCCATTCTCAATATGTTATTCCAGCAGACCATTTAGGCAACAGACAAAGTATTACATCGAAATCGCCTCGCTATTCATACTGAATGATTTAGTCTTTCAATTTGAACTAAGCAAGCTGTTAAAACATAGAGTTTATATCTTAAACAAACACTGGCTGCCGTATCTTTCCAGGCAAACATACCAATAGTTTAATTACAATCAGAAACCCAGATTTTAGTCAATACCATCCATATACCCAATGCTATTGAAATGACGAAGAAGCCCCGTAAATAATCCAATTTAAAATTGTCTGTAGACGTAAAATCAGGCACATTATAACAACACAATTCCCAGAAAATAGCCTTAATTAAATGTCCAAGCGTTTCCCTGGCGAGATTCTCACACTCGCCAAATGAATAGATTAACAGTCAACGAGTTAAATCGACATTCATTGACTAGGAAACAGATTTTGCGCTTTTTAATAAAAGTAAATTATGTTTTCTCATGCAACGTATTTCGATTACCTTACTACATCACATGAATCACACAATGATAATTTGTTTGTTGGATACCCTAGGCTTTGTACGACGTTATAAATTACGTTGAGATTCCATCCTAAATCGCTCTAACTTTATGGAAAAATGTTTATTCAATAAATCCAGCAACACATTTTCAGGCCTTAAGGACAGTTTTATTTCAAATGTAGTACACGGACGGAGAAAATCCAATACGCGTTTTATAGTTACATCGTTAGGGTAAGTTAACCAAAAGTGGACACACTCCAATCAGTTTCTAGAGCACAATTGCCCAGACTTTGTAGACAGTTTAATAATGCTTATCAAATTATCCATTAAAGATACCAACTCAAAACCTACATACGTCTACGAATGGGTGGTTTAAATTGTATCTAATTATATTCCCAGTATTACTTTATCAAATCTCTAGTAATCGATTATACACACATACAATTCATCATATGTTTATATATTCACAGAATCCATATAAAACGTAAGAAGTTCTTAGGTACTCACAACAATCATTCCATTTGATTTTTCAAGGACTCTCCATTGCTACGAAGTAGCTCTCTAAACTTTTGTTTCCTGGACAATGACCAGCCCGTCATGGGATCCTCAACGGTTCTCTAACCTCCCAGAGACCACAGCAAAATCAAGCCTCTCAGGAACTACAGACCTTCCACTGTTTTCTAATATATCATCCAGCTCTCAATAACACCCCGTGATATTCTACGATGGGCAGTGAAGGAACAGAGCCGCCAGTCAGCCAGGATCTGCCAGAGCTGCCAGTCAGCCAGGATCCGCCAGTGCCGCCAGTGCCGCCAGTCAGCCAGGATCCGCCAGAGCCGCCATTCAGCCAGGATCCGCCAGAGCCGCCAGTCAGCCAGGATCCGCCAGAGCCGCCAGTCAGCCAGGATCCGCAAGAGCCGCCAGTCAGCCAGGATCCGCCAGAGCCGCCAGTCAGCCAGGATCTGCCAGAGCCACCAGTCAGCCAGGATCCGCCAGAGCCGCCAGTCAGCCAGGATCCGCCAGAGCCACCAGTCAGCCAGGAGCTGCCAGAGCCATCAGTCACCCAGAAGCTGCCAGAGCTGTCAACCAGCCTGAGCTACCTCTCAGTCCTGAGCTACCAGAGCCATTTCAGACGCTTTTATCCAAAGCGACTTACAGTCATGTGTGCATACATTCTACGTATGGGTGGTCCCGGGAATTGAACCCACTACCCTGGCGTTACAAGCGCCATGCTCTACCAACTGAGCTACAGAAGGACCTCAGTCCTGAGCTACCTCTCAGGCATGTGCTACCCCTCAGACCTGAGCTACCCCTCAGTCCTGAGCTACCTCAGTCCAGAGCTGCCCCTCAGTCCGGAGCTGCCCCTCAGTCCAGTGGGGCCCTTTGTTAGGGTTCCTAGGCCAAGGTCGGCGGCGAGGGTCGCCGGGGTCGGGGGGTACTGTCACGTTCTGACCATAGTTCTTGTGTGTTTTCCTTGTTTTAGTGTTGGTCAGGACATGAGCTGGGTGGGCATTCTATGTTGTGTGTCTAGTTTGTCTGTTTCTGTGTTTGGCCTGATATGGTTCTCAATCAGAGGCAGGTGTTAGTCATTGTCTCTGATTGGGAACCATATTTAGGTAGCTTGTTTTGTGTTGGGGTTTGTGGGTGATTGTTTCCTGTCTTTGTGTTTTCAGCACCAGTTAGGACTGTTTCGGTTTTGCCACGTTTATTGTTTTGTAATTTTAGCTTGTTAGCAAATAAATAATCAACTCAATTGGTGTGGTACGGACTTATTTGGTGAGACTCGGGTTTGTGCAGATTCCCGGATTATGCAACATTCAGAATGAGACTGTAGAGGAAATTGATTAATTAGTGACTGTTGTAAATCGATATTCTGATATTCTTTGAGTTAATTTGGGAAAAAGAAACTCAGTAAAGCTAAAACTTTCCCATGGTGCCCCAGGTTAATGAGTTAATAATTACCTGATTCATTTAATCACGTAATTATAAACTGTTAATCATTCGACGAGCAGCACATTAATCAATACAACATCACGAAAGTAGAAAATATGTTTTTGTAACAATGAGGCTGTGGTTTTAGTTGTCTAATGAGATCATAGTAAATTGAGATACCTTTCCTCGTAAATAGGTACGCCACATGGAACGCAGAGAGCATGTCATAAAGACGGATAATTCCCCCTTTCTACCCTAGGGTATAAAACATGTGAGTTAAGAATTTACATATCAGATTTGAGGACCACCAGCTGCAGCCGAGGTCCACGAGTAGTCACGACCCCGAATCGCAACACAAGATTGAAGAGGACAAAAAAAACTCTTAACAATCAATGCTACGTTTGAGTACTGTATCTAAGAAGGGGAATTCAAGCAGGACCACCCGGTTATTCTCTTCAAGTCATCGTTTGTCTACACTGCTCTCATTCCCACGCTGGGATAATCTACACGGCTGATTAGCCATCCTGAGAAGACCACTCTTACAGAACGAGTGCAAGGAAACAGTCAACTAAGAGAAAGGATATTGTGACATCTTGTGGTCAGTCAGAGACTTACACCCGATAACAAAAAAGATCAGACCATCCAAAGATATTCAACGGAGATATCCAGCAGTGATACCCAACGGAAACCTTCAACACGTAAATACTTGGATTATAATTCTTACTCATAAGAGCAGGAGTTCGGGGCAAGATGTTATGGCTAAACTAAGCATAGTTTACAAATGTTGCCTTTCTCTCTCCCTCTCTGTCTTTAATTCTCCATCTTGTGTAACGTGTGTCATATTGTGTTATTGCGCTAGGGACCTGTTGTCAATTTGTGTGGTACGGAATGATTAGTGAGACCCGGGTTTGGGCAGATTTAAAGGATTATCCGACATTCAGAATGAGACTGACATGAGGAAATGATTGACTGCTATGATATCAAGATTATGATATTCTTTAGTTAATCCGGTAAACGGTAACTCATTAAACAAACTTTTCCGATGGTACCCCAGGTTACTGAGTTAATTGTTACACGATTCATCAAATCACATAATAATAAACATACTTAATTATTAGATAAATAGCATGTCATCACATTAACGATAGCAACATCACGACACAGATGTAAATACATTTGTGCACAACGTTTGAGAGAAATAAGCTTTTTAAGCATATTGAAACTTTCTAGGATCTTTTATTTCAGCTCATGAAACATGGGACCAACACTTACATGTTGCATTTATATTTTTGTTCAAATCCTTTGTTGTGGCAAGTCTAAAGTTCATGAGTAAAGATGTGTTTAACAAGTCAGTCACATAATACATTTCATGGACTCACTCTGTGTGTTATAATAGTGTTCAATGTGATTTGTTAATGACTACCTCAGCTCTGTACCCCACACATACAATTATCTGTAATGTTCCTCGGTCGAGTAGTGAATTTCAAACACAGATTCAACCATAAAGATCAGGGCAGGGAGGTTTTCCAATGCCTCACAAAGAAGCACCTATTAGTAGATGGGTATAAATAAAACATTCAGACATTTAATATCCCTTTGAGCAAGGTGAAGTTATTAATAACACTTTGGATGGTGTATCAATACCCCCAGTCACTACAAATGTACTACCTAACTCAGTTGCCAGAGAGAAAGGAAACTGCTCAGGGATTTCACCATGTGTCCAATGGTGACTTTAAAACAGCTACAGAGTTGAATGGCTGTGATAGTAGAAAACTGAGGATGGATCAACAACATTGTAGTTACTCCACAAAAAAAAACCTAATTGACAGAGTGAAAGGAAGGAAGCCTGTACAGAATAAAAATATTCCGAAACATGCATGATGTTTGCAGTAAGGCACTAAAGTAAAACTAGAAAAAATGTGGCAAATAAATATACTTTTTTATCCTGAATACAAAGTGTTATGTTTGGGGCAAATCCAACACACATCACTGATTACCACTCTTTATATTTTCCAGCATGGTGGTGGCTGCATCATGTTATGGGTATGCTAACCACCCAGAAAAATATTCGGGGGCTTGGTAAATATGATGATTTTCACATAAGTATGCAGGTTTCTGATTTAACTTTAATATTTTAATACCTTACTTATACCTTACTTTTGTGTTCAAAATGCATAAAATTCGAAAATGCTAATTCAATTTCATATTCTGCAAAATCTAAACATTTTTTTTGCGTGTAAAAACAACTACAAGGGAAATTGTGCTTAGGGATAGACCCCTTTTTTTCTCAATTTCCACCTGAATGACGTGCCCAAAGTAAACTGCCTGTAGCCCAAGCCCTGAAGCCAGAATATGCATATAATTGGTACCATTGGAAAGAAAACACTTTGATGTTTGTAGAAATGTAAAAATAATGTAGGAGAATATAACACAATAGATATGACAGGAGAAAATCCAAAGAAAAACCAACCAGATCTTTTGTTGTTGTTGAGAGACCATCCTCTTAGAAATGCAAGAGAAAGCTCATATTGTAAAATAACTCCCTGGATGCAATTCATATGGCTTCCACATGGTGGCAGCGGTCTATGTTCAAGGTTTCAGGCTTGTAACTTCAAAAACGAATAAGAAATAACAGTTTTTGTATGAGGACAGTCTTGAAAATCTGTGTCAATCCGCGTCATGATGGAGTTGAGCACCTATGAAAATCATTTTCCTATTGAACATACTTCTTTCCGTATTAAATATTATAGTTTGATTACATTTTAGGGTGTCTGATGGGTAAAGATAAACATATTTTGACTTGTTGAAACAAAGTTTATGAGATAGATTTTCGGATTCCTTTCTCTGCAAGTTGAACGAGTGGATTACTCAAATCGATGGCGTCAACTAAACAGACTTTTTGGGATATAAAAAAAATATTTTTATCTAACTACATGTTATCGCTGGGACCCTTTGGATGACAAATCAGAGGAAGATTTTCATAAAGTAAGTGAATATTTACTCTTTATATGGGAATGTATGAAACCTGTGCCGGTGGAAAAATATTTTGATGTGGGGGGCCGTCCTCAAACAATCGCATGGCATGTTTTCGCTGTAATAGCTACTGTAAATCGGACAGTGCAGTTAGATTAACAAGAATTGAAGGTTTCAGACACTTATGTACCTAAATGTTCAACCGCTATAATAACTATTCAAATTTATTTGAATTACGCGCCCTCCAGTTTCACTGGAAGTTGTCCTGATGGCAGGACACCTATCCTTAAGAAGTTTTAATTTATTCCAATTTCCTACTATTTTTTCTCAACTATAGAATGGTAAATTCTTGCATCAACTTGACATGGCTTCGTTTTTAGAGATTTGTGTGGGTAATTAAATGTATTATGTTTTTACACAATGTTGCATGCATGTTTGAAGAAATAAAATGATATTTTTATATTAGTATTTCGAGGTTGCTGTGCTATGAGGTGTTGTGGATCATGATGAACGTATATCAAAACTCTCGTGCAAATTGACGTTCAAAGATGTCATTAACCATTCCCACCAGAGATAACTCACACACATCACCCTTAATGTCAGAGGCAAATGTAGCATCATAAAATGCTTGCAGCTCTACCACCACTTACTGCTAGTAGAATGAGCACTTTGTTCTACAATGACTGCTAAAGTGGGTTAAATGGCTAATAATGAAAAACATGAAAAAAATATGAAACATTAAAACATGATCACAGAAAGCCGGTTTAACGTTTAGATGACTCTGACTGTCACGCCCTGACCATAGAGACCCCTTGGTTCTCTATGGTGTTTAGGGCAGAGTGTGACTACGGGGGTGTTCTAATCATTGTTTTTCTATGTTTTTGATTTTGTCTGGTTCCCAATTAGAGGCAGCTGGTAATCATTGCCTCCAATTGGGGATCAGATTTAGGAAGCCCTTTCTCCCACCTGTGTTGTGGGATATTGTTTTGTGTATGTGCATGTAGCACCACTGATGTCACGTTGTTCGTTGTTTGTTGTTTGTTTTGTTTGGAAGTTTCACTTTATTAAAAGGTGTGGAACTTTAATCACACTGTGCCTTGGTCCGTCTTTCCACACGACACTGACCATCAAAATAGTCTGTTAACCCCACTATTTTCATACTAATCTGGAGTTATTATTTTCATTAATGATGATCTTTAGTTTATGGAGGTAGTAGATAAGTAAAACAAAGGATTGTCTCTTGATCTAATTAAATGAAGTTCCACTTTTCAGCCCTTCCAGCCTGTATTTGAAGTATTTATAGTGATAGTGATTGCATTTTAAATGATATACTAGGCCTACACAGTATGTCTCATGTGATATGATGACCTATTCTTTGGGGAATTTATCATCAATACATTATTTCTCGTGTGGGGATGTTGTTGTCTTTTGATTTCAGGGAGAGACACATGCCTTCCCAAGGGATAGCAATGCATTTTGCCTGATGTGGACCATAAGTGGGTGTCCAAGGCATTGTTCAGGTGGTCGGGGAATGGGATTCCAGAGATGGACGTTGCCAGGGTTGACAAAATGTGGTGGGACCGCCCTCCACCACCATCTGCAGCTCAGTAGAGATGGAGAGGTACTTTTCCGGTCCTCTGCTGCTCTGGATGCCCAGGAAGCTCTGGCAGGTACAGCTATATTGCCCACATTTTGTGCAGTAGGAAGTTCATCAGTTGGAACACCGTTACACGCAAATACTGGTAATGGCAATATAAATTTTATGTAATTAATAATCTAATGCAGCTTATATATTTAAAACAAACAGCAACACATTTCTCTTTGTGAAATGTTTTTATAGAATTATTCCATTCCATCCGGTCTATTCTCATATATTTCTGCAGTTTTCTTTCTTTAGGGGAGCTGATGGCTTTGGAGTACCTCTTTGATCTGACTGGTTTGGTGCTGCAGGATTACAAGGAGCTGGAGATTCTGATGTCCAAGGGGAGGATGGGCTTTGTGGAGCTTGTGGAATTTCAGGACCTGACAGTTCCAGTGCTGGAGACAGACCTGCCTCTCGTTGGCACCTTTCGTCCTGCTCTACCAGCCTCCGGTCCACAGCTGCATCAGTTAGTCCCCTGTCCTCCACGGGCTACTTCAGGACCTGGGCCTCTATCCTCCACACCTTTGCTTGTCAGTCCCCTGTCCTACGTTCCTGTTCGGGCTAACGTTACTCCTTAGTCCATGGACCATCAATTATATTTATATTTTTTTTTTGTTGTTGTTGTTGAATTTTTACCCCTTTTTTCTCCCCAATTTCGTGGTATCCAATTGTTAGTAGTTACTATCTTGTCTCATCGCTACAACTCCCGTACAGGTTCGGGAGAGACGGAGGTTGAAAGTCATGCGTCCTCCGATACACAACCCAACCAAGCCGCACTGCTTCTTAACACAGCACGCATCCAACCTGGAAGCCAGCCGCACCAATGTGTCGGAGGAAACACCGTGCACCTGGCAACCTTGGTTAGTGCGCACTGCGCCCGGCCCGCCACAGGAGTCGCTGGTGCACGATAAAACAAGGATATCCCTACTGGCCAAACCCTCACTAACCCGGACGACGCTAGGCCAGTTGTGCGTCGCCCCACGGACCTGCCGGTTACGACAGAGCCTGGGTGCAAACCCAGAGTCTCTGGTTGCACAGCTGGTGCTGCAGTACAGCGCCCTTAACCTCTGCGCCGCCTTCAATTATATACAAATAATATATATATTTTTTTTCATTGAGTAACTCAAGTTGAAGGCCAAATGTTTTTATATTAGCTTTATAACTTATTCTGTGTGCGATTTTAAAATACTCAGTTGAAGGACATACACCTGGTTTATTTGAAACAATTATTGTTACCATGAAAAAAATATTTACAGAAAGATTGCCATTTTTCTATTTACTATAATGGGGGATCCTGTTTTCTGCTAACAGTACCGCAGTTGGCCATGAACTTCCATGGCTTCAATGAGAGGGGAAAGTTGTTCTCCGGTTGGATCAAAGATTGTGTATCATATTGACAAGATAGTCGTGTGATCGCTCTAACAATGGAAATAGATGTCTTCAAAGATGGGAGAAAGCGAGATCAGGTGGGACCATTCTAGCCAATGAGAGGGCAGATATGCGTGTGAACAACAGGCCATAGAGATTGAGGACTCATATTTGTATCTGTGCCATCATAGCGTCTGTGACAGCATGGGCAGCGCCATTAAGGCTCCATTTTAAAGTAGTCAATTGTCCCAACTCATAAGAATCCCCACCCAGTTGGCTACTTTAAAATCGTGGAAGCTCTCCATTGCAGTGTCCATGCTAAAACAGGTTATATCCATGATACGTCCTCTATCTATCTTTATGACAACAGGCACAACTCCAACATAAAGTTGTTTTTTTCAAAGTTGCCGAAATGCCATTTGCATCCATATCAGTGCATTCCTAACAACCTAACCATTACGAAACTCATTTTCGATCAAATAAGCCTCACATAGAAAATTAGCAATTACATTTTTTTGTTGACTAAATTTGACACTCTCATTGACCTCACTTCGTGGGCTTATCTTCATGGAGAGATTTTGGGCTGAGTAAAACCTCTTCCTCTCTGGCTGGATTCACTCCTGGCCTCTGTTTCCCACCCTTTCCATCAGCTGGGCAATCTGCAACTGCTACTTCCATTTGTGGACTTTTAAATTAATAATATAAAGCCATTGACTCTTGAAGAATATAACCTATAAATGCCTCATGTGCATAGATCAACTGTTTAACCCACAGACTAAACAACGAAGCCATCGATGACGTCACCCCATTGTTTCCTATGAGAATGCTCAGTGGCACATTTAAAGATCAAGAAGTGTCATTTCAGCGTGTCACCATCTTGCTACATGAAGGAGTTTAAAAAAACATTGCATGTGCAGTTTGAGCGCTTGTCTAGGAAGTGACGTTGCAGGTTTTGTCAATACAGTATCAGCTAAATGTACCAGAAGGGGGAGACAACTTTCTGTTTATCAGAAACATCTATTTGACCAAATACCCAACTCCTAACGTCATACACAATCATGTACATACCAATAACAACTCTACTGATTTCTCTGAATAAAGCTAGGTTTCAAAACTTTTATTTTCTGCGACAGAACTAATTCAGCCTTGGTACACATTACAGATTGTGTACGTCCCTCCTGTTTTTCGTGCACAATGAAAGAAAAATCATGACATTCAAATACATTTTTAACAGCAAACATACATTTAAAACAAAAACCCTGATAAATGAAATAAAACACTCAATGAAACCTAGAACAAGCATTCTGAGAGAAATATGGTGCTCTTATTACCTAGCCTGGTGGTCCAGTCTGTTTACGCTTTTGCCAACTCCTCTCTGTGTTCGTTCCTTGTCATACAGGATGTACACTACATGACCAAAGGTATGTGGACACCTGCTCGTCGAACATCTCATTCCAAAATCATGGGCATTAAAATACAGTTGGTCCCCCCTTTGCTGCTATAACAGCCTCCATTCTGCTAGGAAGGCTTTACACTAGATGCTGGAACATTGCTGCGGGGACTTGCTTCCATTCAGCCACAATAACATTAGTGAGGTTGGGCACTGATGTGGGGCATTTAGGCCTGGCTCGCAGTCTGCGTTTCAATTCATCCCAAAGGTTCGGTGGGGTTGAGGTCAGGGCTCTGTGCATGCCAGTCAAGTTCTTCCACACCGATCTCGACAAAATATTTCTATATGGACCTCGCTTTGTGCACGGAGGCATTGTCATGTGAAACAGGAAAGTTCCTTCCCCAAACTGTTGCCACAGTTACAGAAGGGGACCAGGCTATACAGTATACAAAGTGGAAAGCACAGAATTGTCTAGAATGTCATTGTATGCTGTAGTGTCAACATTTCCCTTCACTGGAATTAAGGGGCCTAGCCCGAATCACGAAAAAAGCCCTAGACCATTATTCCTCCTCCACCAAACTTTACAGTTGGCACTATACATTGGGGCAGATGGTGTTCTCCTGGCATCTGCCAAACCCAGATTCATCTGTCAGACTACCAGATGGTGAAGGGTGAAGGGTGATTCATCACTCCAAAGAACGCATTTCCACTGCTCCAGAGTCCAATGGCGATGAGCTTTACACCACTCCAGCAGACGCTTGAAATTGACCATGGTGATCTTAAGCTTGTGTGCGACTGCTCGGCCATGGAAACCCATTTCATGAAGATCTTGACACTGCCTCCAGAGGCAGTTTGGAACTCGGTAGTGAGTGTTGCAACAGAGGACAGACGATTTTCACACGCTGCACACTTCAGCACTCGGCGGTCCCGTTCTGTGAGCTTGTGTGGCCTACCACTTCGCGGCTGAGCCGTTGTTGCACCTACATGTTTCCACTTCACAATAATAGCACGTACAATTGAGCGGGGCAGCACTTGCAGGGCAGAAATTTGATTAACTGACTTGCTGTAAAGTCGGCATCCTATGACGGTGCCATGTTGAAAGTCACTGAGCTCTTCAGTAAGGCCATTCTACTGCCAATGTTTGTCTATGGCTTTGTGATCGATTTAATACACCTGTCAGGAACTGGTGTTTGCTGAAATACCCGAATCCACTAATTTGAAGGGGTTTCCATATGTATATATAGTGTATGTGTAGCTTGACAAGGACAGAATAGAAAGTTGGCTTACAGCACAGTTACAGAAGGGGACCAGGCTATACAGTATACATGACCAATGTTAATACATAAAACAACGAGTCTAGAGGTGGGCCTAGGCTTGTGACAAGCTGAGGAAGAGTGAATCAATCAAATATTGTCAATGTGTGTGACATCAATAATAGGAACAATGAGAAAGGTGAAATAAACAGATGCTATAATATGGCTATTTTTTACGCATCAGCTGTCCTAATAGTGAATCAATGTGCTTAATGTGAGAGAAAACAAATTGGGCTCGATTCCTTTTGTTTTGTTTATACCAGTCAAAACTGTGCAAGAAGTTACATGCATTCACACAATACTGATAAAGTGATACTTCTTTTTTAGGTTTGGCTGAATTCACTCTGTAGTATGTATGTAGTATCCGTTTTGGCCCCTGAATGATGACAAGACAACTTCCATTGCAAGAAAGGATATAAATGCCTTTTCAAGGACCTTGAGAACCACCCAGACTCATTCAGAACTATAGAGGAAAAGAGGGGTGAAAGTCCATTCAAAAACGCAGCTCCCCTGGAAGGTAACATTAGCTATTCTTGTGTCCCCAAAGGGTAGGAAAATAAATAGCTTGAATCTTATATTTTCAACATTGAGGCCAACTACCTCACTTTGACAACACTGTACACTATATACAAAAAAAAGATAACACAGACAAAGTACTGCTTCGTCTTTTCCTCAAACTTGACATCAGCGAACTCAAGCAGAGCAATGTCGTTTTGGACAGTACGAATAACTATCATCAACACAAGAGTATGAGATATTGCCTTTCATACAAATAAGAAAATGATTTGTTCACATTACTTTAAAGAGTGTAGTCTTTCAGATGACATTGTTCCAGGAGCAGACACACAAAAACAAACTTAATGAACCCAAATCCATTACTACTCATTGTCAAAATGTGTCCCCTAATGCTAATGATAACTCCGGCTTATTATATACAGTTATGTTTACACTCATGCATATAGTTTACAAGTAGCACATTGATAATCCAACATTGAGGATTATTCAGACATAGACAACACGAGGTATAGACAACACTAGCACACTATGCTCACCACAGTGCTAAAGTGAACATCGCCGCACACCTGGACAAAGAATCAACAACAATGTATGACTAAACTTGACACACAAGAAATTCTTGACTTTTCTATGAAAGAAGCACAACTGTAGAGTTTTTGTTGTTTTCTCTGTCACCTGCAGTAGTTAACAGACTAAATGAAAGATGCTAGGGACATCAAATATATAAAGGGATTGGCAGTCTCTGTCTTGGAGATCTTGATAGCTTACTACAGGGATGAGCAATGGACCTCATCATGAGGGACTGCAGTAGCTCGTGGGTCTGCGTACCCACATCAATACCACCCCCCCCCCCCCTCCCGTGAACAAAACATTTTAGCGAACCCCTCGTGATAGCGAAGAGAAACATTTAAAGTTTTTAAGTTAATTTCCTGCAATTCTACACGTTGCCATGGGGTGTAGAGAAATTTTGCCGTTTTAAAGCAAGTTTGCTGCAATTCCACACATTTTGCAACAGGGCGGAGAGAATATTTTTTTATTTTACAACTAATTTAATGCAGTTCTACTAATTTTGCCATGGGGCGGAGAGAAATATTTGCAGTTTTACAGCTAATTTCATGCAATTCTACCAATTTTGCCATAGGGTGGAGGCTGATGCACAACCAAATTTCGAAATTGCACCTTGTGTATCCTATTATTCTAACTCTCAACTGTAAATTGAGACTCCAACGAAGCTCCTAAGAATTGATTTATTTATTTTTATATATTGGTCCGCAAGCCTATCCAAGGAAGTTGCCCATCCAAGGCATATTATACATTTTCTGGACTTTATCGTCTTACTACGATGGAAGTCCTATTCACCCAAATTTGGAAGATCCATACTGTATCCTTGTCTTATGATATAATTATTGTCATAAGAGGTCTGATAAGAATCAAAAGAGCTTCAACTCAACTAACCACGCTAGAAAAGGTTGATTCATTTTCCTAAAAACATTTTCAAAAAGCTTTCACTGAAAGATATCTAAGCTCATTCCTTCCAATTATATATTTTCTGTTGATAAAACTTGATTTCAATTTACATTGTTTAGTTTTTGTTTTACAATGAGATTTAATTAGTAAATTGTGTTAAATGTATTTTAGTGAAAATTCAGATCCCCTTTTGACAAAACATCTCTGTGTATTATTCTGTGATATTCTCATCTTTTACACTTGTCTCCACTATATAACATTCTCACAATCTCTTCATTGTAAAAATGGTCTGTTAGCAGACAAAGCCGACTGAATGAAATATGTTTAACACAATTAAAAGAAAGATCATAGAAGACATTATAGGATATACAGTAAATACATTTCACAAAGCCTTAGTGCTTATTTCACTGTCACACCCTGACCATAGTTTGCTTTGTATGTTTTTGTGTTTTGTTTGGTCAGGGTGTGATCTGAGTGGGCATTCTATGTTGTGTGTCTAGTTTGTCTGTTTCTGCGTTTGGCCTGATATGGTTCTCAATCAGAGGCAGGTGTTAGTCATTGTCTCTGATTGGGAACCATATTTAGGTAACCTGTTTGGTGTTGGGTTTTGTGGGTGATTGTCTCCTGTGTCAGTGTTAGTGTCACATGGGACTGTTTGGGGTTTACACGTTTGGTTTTTTGGTAGTTTATTCATGTATAGTTTTCTTATTAAAAACAAACATGAATTTCAACCGCGCTGCATTTTGGTCCTCCTCTCCTTTGACAGAAGAATCCCGTTACACACCTCTAATTCATAATTTATTGACTTGTCTAGTGTAATAGTATTGTCGCTGATAAATGTTTCATGGGGAATTCCTAAAAATATATAACATGTGCATTAGTGACATTTTATATCAAGACATTCTTCTAGTAAGGAAAGGTTTCTTTAGTGTATGAAGTATTGGAGATGCAGTCATGACTGCAACTGTACTGTGAAGACATAACAGGAGTTATAGTCTCATTTAGGTATTTACCTCGGTAACTATGTATTTATCATCCATATGCCCTTCGCATTTAAACAACCACTCACATTTCTGTGTTACAGGAATATTATGACATATTTGTCTAGTGTATTTTTTTGTTTGGGGGGGGGGGGGGCACTGAATCGAAATCGTGGACGCCAGCCAGCAGCACTTTTAGGCATAGCTTTGAAGTTCTGTATAACCAAACAAGCAAGTTTTTTGCTTCATCTGAAATTACATTTGTGGATACACAGCCTTAGGAGTCTTGATCCAATGAAAGTCAACAGAGAGCTTCCATTTAAAATAAAGCTGCAACAACAGGATTGAAGGAGCTAGAGGACAAACACTAAATTAATAGTTAGAAAAACGTTTTCACGTTTGAATTTCTTTGGGCCACCATCCTGCTGGTGTTGGTTTAGAGGCCTTTAGTTGTAGTAGTGGATTCTTCACATGTCTTGGATGTGGCAGTAGATGGCTAAAGCATTGGAAGTCATGGATGTTAGATTTAGGACAACGGGACGTGGTAGTCAATGGTGTAGGAGACCTTGGATGTGACACGCCAATGCCTCCAAAACCCTTGGATTTAATCGTACATAGTTCAGAGGTCTTGGATGAAAGCGATAATTATTATTATTTTTTTCAATCTTTCAATTTCATTTTAGAAGCTTTCAAATACTTTTGAATAGCTTTATAAAGACCTTTTAGAAGCTTTCAAAGACTAAGAAGCTTTCGAAGATCTTTCTGAAGCTTTTGAAGACTCTAGAAGCTAAAGCTTTCAAAGATCTTTTAAATATTGCTTTTTGAATCTTGCTTTCAGATCCTTTATAGAGAAGTTAGAAGCCCTTGATGTGGCAATAAGCTTCCAGGGAGGAGAATACGATGTACATGAGCCACAGGCTGAAGAAGAGACAGGTGGTCGCGATTTTGGGGCCCCGGGGCCCACCCAGCTCGCCCCCAATCTCAGGCCGGCGCCGGTACATCAGCACGGCCACGGCGACAAAGGCGAAGATGGTGAATAGGGTGACGGAGAAGGCCAGGGTGCCCGGATCCACCCGGAAGTCATTTCCCTTGGAATTGTGGTAGATGGCGGCGATGGACCAGGCCACGCCGATCCCCAAGAAGACGTTGACGGCATTGCTGCCTGTTACGTTGCCGATGGAGGCGTCGGCGTACTGGTCCTGGATTGCAGCTACCTTGCTGGCAAACGTGTCTGGGGGAGTGAGAGAGAGATAAAGAGAAAGGGAAAGGAAGAAAAATAAGAATTGTGAATGGAGGTAGGGTGACATGGATCCAAAATTAGATGTCCATGCATGACAAGAGATATGACATAGTGTACTACTCAAGAACACTTCATACAAAGCACTGCTTTTAGGAGTGACAATGCCTAATTGTGATAAAACCCTGTCATGAGAGTTCAGAGTTAGATGGTGTATGTTACTAACCTGGCGTCCCAACGCCGCAAACACTAGATCGGTGACAGAGTCCTAATAAGACCCACCGTGTGTGTATACATGTCTGTGTGTATTGTGGCATGTATGGAACACACCTGGCACAGACGTCCCGAGCGCCACAAACACCACGGCAGTCACGGAGTCCTTGAGGCCCACGGTACAGCCAAAGTGGGAGGCCAGGTCTCCAATGAAGGCGGTGAGCAGGCCAATCATACTGATGGAGACCACGAAGCAGGCCCAGCCGTTCCAGTAGTCGGTGGGCGGCACAAAGGCAAACAGGAGCTTCCAGAAGACGGTGAGGAAGTGCATGACGTAATCAAAGCAGGAGGGCAGCTTCTCCTCGCCGCACTCGTCCTCATCATCATCGCCTGAGACATTTCGAGGGGAGGACAGATGTGTTGTAACCCCAGTTTCGTAGTTGAATTTCAACATTTAACATGTTTAAAACCTCTGCTACAATGTTACGTTTCTCTGCAATGTAAGTAAACAAGTCTTAAACTGTGAGTGGACCAGGAGAAACTAGCCACCACTAGTCCATTCTAAATTAAAACACAGACGTTCAGGCAGTCCTAGTAGCGTTAGCCCCACTAACGCTGAATTTCCACATTACACAAATAATGAAGCCTCTTATCACATCAAGTCGGGACAGTGAGCCACATCTCTACTCATTGAAGCCATGGGAGAGTTCATTAGGGTGACTGACAGCGTGGCTTAAAATAGCTGATGGGCAAAATCCATCTGAATGCGTTTCTCTGCATGGGAGCAGGAAATGGTCACATTTTGTGTGTTAATGTGTGTGTGTCTGTGTTTGTGTGTATTTTTGCTAATACAATACATGTCGTGTCCATGAGTATGTCTCAAGACATAGGCCTGCATTTCAATACCTGTTTCAATGCTTGTTTCTATGCATGCGTGGGGGCGTGTGTGTTTTATAGTATGTGACATTTCAAAATGTTTGGATGCTTTAAATGGCAGGATGCCATACTAATTTCAGCTTGTCAGCTAGTAGAATTCACCGTACACTTTTGAGGAAGATAATCTTCAGCTGATAATCAGCTGAGGGGACGTGCTGTACCAAAAAGAACGAAAGGCAGGAATAAACGTGATTGCTCATTACATGATGCATTCTCAGGAGCCTAGTATGCTGATATGTGTTGCTTACTGAATTTGTTTATTTTCTAAACAGTATGTGGTACTAGCACACAATATGCAGTTTAAGTAAGTAGTAGGAAAGCCTGATTCTGGACATGGCCACAAACACACGGCCACACACACACACACATGTAGTTCAGAACCCCACGAGCAGACTAATTCACTACATGGACTTTTTAATGATCGCATTACTAGCCCTGGAGGAATCTCCTCTGGAGTGCACCCCCATGTCTAACAAGCTTTGTCTTCTTCACTCAGGCTCTCAGTGGAACTTTGTGTGTGTGTGAGATGTGTGTATATGTGATTGTGTGTGTGTGTGTGTGTGTGTGTGTGTGTGTGTGTGTGTGTGTGTGTGTGTGTGTGTGTGTGTGTGTGTGTGTGTGTGTGTGTGTGTGTGTGTGTGTGTGTGTGTGTGTGTGTGTGTGTGTGTGTGTGTGTGTGTGTGTGTGTGTGTGTGTGTGAGTTTGTGTGTGTGTGTGTGAGTATGTGTTGCTTGATGAGTTCGTTGTGCTTCGGCGCTGCTCCGCTGATAAATCAACAGTGCATTGGAATGTGCTTCGGATGGCATTGTGGCTAGGGTGATTGTGTAGCCAATTAAGACAAATGTGATATGAAAGGAAAATAACATCTTTTGGACAAGATTTGATCTAGCTCTGAATACATAATCCCGTATTGTTGTCCAAGAATCAGAATGTAGGTTGCGTCCCAAATGGCAACCTACTCCCTATAGTACACTACTTTTCAACAGAGCCCTATAGGCCTTGGTCAAAAAGTAGTGCACTATAAAGGGAATATGATGCCATTTGGGACGCATGGTGGTGTTATGTTTAAGAGGCTACCCTGCACTTCCTAGACCTAGGGAGTTTTCCCCTGCCACTCTAGTTGTGGCTTGCTCTTTTGGGGTTTAGGCCTGGTTTGTTGGTTAGGCAATTTGTTACAAACAATTTTCTAAAAAAAGCTCTATAGGCTGCCAATGAAATGATTGGTTGATTTATCTGCTTACCGGAGCTGACTGTGATAGCTTCCATAAACTGCTGCCTCCAGCTATTGGTTCCAATCAATAGAGCCAAGTTGGTCTTCTTAATCAGCTTATCCACTGTGTTCTGTGGGGCACCAGAAGATAATATTTCAGTCTATTAATCCTCAATCCTGCTTATTTAGCATTCCACAAACACAGATACATGCCCAGTGAATACACCTTGGCGGTGAACATGATGTACAAATCTATAAAGTACAATAAAGACAAACCAGTTTGATTTATCAGGGCAGACTGTGAGCTAAACCATTTCACATCCACTATATCAACCTCAAAACATACCCTGACTCCTACCCCTAAAACTACCCCAAACTACAAAGACATTTTTAATGCTCAAAACCTGAAATGTTCATCCTGGTCTCTTTCATGTGGAATATGGAACTTACAGTATCAGTGCACCTTTTGGATTGACAAGATGGGAGATACCACTTAAGACAGAGGTATGACTTACTGTAAGTAATGGTAAATACAATCTCAAGTGCAGCTGATTGTCTTACTCCCTTTCCAGGTGGTGGAGTGGGTGGTTTTATAGTCCTCTAGTTGTTTTACGGTCCTATCAAAGCTGTGATTTACTGTTATTAAAGGTACAATTTGCAGGTTTTTGCGCGACACGGCAGATTTCAGATATAAATGAGAGTTAATGATCCGTCATTCTCATTGAAAGCAAGTCTGGTACGCGGTAGATCAGTTCTTTGTGCGGTATGCTATGCTTCCCCTCTTGAAGTTCCGTTTTTGCTTATTTTGTGTTTTAGTTTTGTACGTCAGCTTCACGAGTTGAAAATACAATCTTTTGGGTTAATCCAAATATATTTCACAGCGTTTTAGATATTGCAATGATTATCTACACTGTACATTGCTTTTTGTGTCACTAAAACTAAAATCAGGGGAACATTTTAGTAACCAGGAAACTTCTAAGAAACCAAAAGGTAGTCATTAATCTAGTAAAATAGAGCGCCTCAGAAACAGACCAAAGCGGAAGTGTGGTCTCGTACCTTGAACTCATACGACTCCTCGATGACAACTTCCAGTTTGACGTGCTCCCCGAGGGTAGGCCGGCCCATCTCAGCGATGCGCCGTTCCTCCTCCTCCTTCTTGGAGAGAGCTTCCTCGTCCCCTTCCTCTGAGGGAGAGAGGGGGAGAAAGATAGAGATGGAGAAAGGAAGAGGAAGGGACGAGAGAACACATTTGGGTGGTTAGCGGCCATGACAAGGACGATACCCATAAGAGGCCATTCCTGTGTTTCTGTGAGTGGTCAAGGTAGCTGTTGACTGTTCAACACTTGCTCTTGAAAACCTTTACACTTTTCAAAATATTGTGCTAAATACTATGCTGCCTTGGATATTTAATTTTCCCATAATCCTTTCTAGCACAGTTCCAGCTACTGTGGTGGATGCATAACCTGGCCAGAGCATAACAGTTCAGCTTGGCTATGTTTAGAGAGGCTCATAAGTGTGAAAATGTCACTTGAGTCCAGGTTACTGTTGCAGTGTACCTTCTTGTGCTCTGTTTATGCTAACTGAGCAATGGTAAAGTGAGGACGAGGAAGAATGCGCATTCACAGGCTACATAAACGATCTGTGGTAGGAGAAGCCACAAAGGTGTGTGAAAGAGGCAAATGTGCAATAGCTGCATGATACTGACTATTAGCTTTGCTGTGACAATCTAGCCATTTGACTGGCCCAAAGCTAGTCACCGAAGCAGAAGCAGAGACATACGGAGCTGATGGAGAAAGGGTGTTCTTTCAGAGTGACACTGGAAATAAAATAGCAGACTGTTATTTCGCAGAGATTTCCAGCCGGAGGCAGTATTGAGACGACCGTGACAGAGAACTCGTGAGTCACACAGTGGCGTATGTACAGCCTTTGACAAAACACCGGCACATGGATGGTGAGAGGGAGGATAGAGGAGAGCGAGGCGATAGAGAAGTGAGGGGAGGATGGAGAGTACAAAGGGAGGATGTATACCTGCAATGCTGATAATGGTGGCGGGGACAGGGTTATCCCTACCCTGCACTTTCCGGTAGACGTCCCTGCCTGAGGGACAAGTTCACAGTTCATTGCACAAAGAGCCCCCATTAGATTAAAAAAGAACAGTTTCAAAGTTTTCCGGATAAGTCAAAAACACTATCCAATATATTTCACAATATTATGGTGGAGGAACGCACGTTTCAAATGAAAAGCTGTTGAGATTCTTTGATCCCACTGTAAACTTTACTTTGTTGAGTACATGAGTTCGAGTACATTTGCTTTGAGACTTTTGTTAAAGTTGCAGCTCTAGAGGAAATATGTTTTTAAAGTTATCCGGGGAAAACCAGTGACTGTGTTTGATTGAAAAGATTGTTTTTCATATAGCATTGGATCCAAACACTCCTCCCGAAGAGTAACTGAATGTGAAGAGATTTGTTCCTGCCCATCATTAACACACCTGATTCAGCTAATCTCAGCCCAGACCGAAGAGCTGATTGAAGTGTGTAGGCTAAGTGCTATCAACTGTGTTATTGCTGGGCTGGAACAAAAGCCTGCAAACTCAATACATCTTCAGGACCGGAGTGACCACTGATATATATTTGAAGTTGGAAGTTTACATACACCTTAGCCAAATACATTTAAACTCAGTTTTTCAAAATTCCTGACATTTAATCCTCGTAAAAATTCCTTGTTTTAGGTAAATTAAGATGACCACTTTATTTTATGAATGTGAAATGTCAGAATAATAATAGTGAGAATGAATTATTTCAGATTTGATTTCTTTCATCACATTCCCAGTGGGTCACAAGTTTACATACACTAAATTAGTATTTGGTAGCATTGCCTTTAAATTGTTTAACTTGGGTCAAACGTTTTGGGTAGCCTTCCACAAGCTTCCCACAATAAGTTGGGTGAATTTTGGCTCATTCCTCCTGACAGAGCTGGTATAACTGAGTCAGGAAGGTAGGCTTCCTTGCTCGCACACATTTTTTTCAGTTCTGCCCACACATTTTCTATGGGATTGAAGTCAGGGCTTTGTGATGGCCACTCCAACAACTTGGCTTTTGTGGCAAAATGGCTTAAGGACAACACTTTGAAGGTATATTTGGGATCATTGTCCATTTGGAAGACCCATTTGCGACCAAGCTTTAACTGATGTCTTGAGATGTTGCTTCAATATATCCACATAATTTTCCTACCTCATGATGCCATATATTTTGTGAAGTGCACCAGTCCCTCCTGCAGCAAAGCACCCCCACACATGATGCTGCCACCCCAGTGCTTCACGGTTGGGATGATGCTCTTCGGCTTGCAAGCTTCCCCCTTTTCCCTCCAAACATAACGATGGTCATCATGGCGTAACAGTTTTATTTTTGTTTCATCAGACCAGAGGACATTTCTCAAAAAAGTACGATCTTTGTCCCCATATGCAGTTGCAAATGGTAGTCTAGCTTTTTTATGGCAGTTTTGGAGCATTGGCTTCTTCCTTGCTGAGCGGCCTTTAAGGTTATGTCGATATAGGACTCGTTTCACGGTGGATATAGTTACTTGTGTACCTGTTTCCTCCAGCATCTTCACAAGGTCCTTTGCTCTTGTTCTGGGATTGATTTGCACTTTTCGCACCAAAGTACGTTAATCTCTAGAAGACAGAATGTGTCTCCTTCCTGAGCGGTATGACGGCTGTGTCGTCCCATGTTGTTTATACTTGCGTACAATTATTTGTACAGATGAACGTTGTACTTTCAGGCATTTGGAAATTGCTTCCAAGGATGAACCAGACTTGTGGAGGTCTGCTGATTTCTTTTGATTTTCCCATGATGTCAAGCAAAGAGGGACTGAGTTTGAAGGTAGGCCTTGACATACATCCACAGGTACACCTCCAATTGACTCAAATGATGTCAATTAGCCTATCAGAAGCTTCTAAAGCCATGACATAATTTTTTGGAATTTTCCAAACTGTTTAAAGACACAGTCAACTTAGTGCATGTAAACTTCTGACCCACTGGAATTGTGATACAGTGATAAGTGAAATAATCTGCCTGTAAACAATTGTTGGAACAATTACTGGTGTCATGCACAAAGTAGATGTCCTAACCGACTTGCCAAAACTATAGTTTGTTAACAAGACATTTGAAAAAACAGTTTAGATGACTCCAACCTAAGTGTATGTAAACTTCTGACTTCAACTGTACTACAGCACATACAGTAATCGCCAGGCATGTTAGATGGTATTACAACTGGTCACACCTTACACAACAAAGAACACATTCATAAACCATTCATGAATCATTTGTAATACCTAAATTACCATGATTAAAGTGTGTCAAGTGTGTAAGCTTTATGAATTTCTATTTCCTTGTAAAATAGGGGGAATTCAACTCAAGTTTCTGGAGACATGAAAAGATTTGAACCAGAATTGAGCTAGTTCATTACATTGTTGTATTTACCTTATCTGCAATTAGCCTACTGTATACCGTTGAGTAAGTACAAAGTGTTTGTGGAAATTGCATTCCCAAAAGACTTGATTGAACCCTGATGAATAGTGTGACCCTACCATTAACGGTTCACGACCCAACCGTTAAAGGACCACAGAATGCGCTCAGTATGTCCATTTTTTATCCGAAAGAATTAGATTGAGCAGTAAAAGCCCCACTTTTATTCCATAGGCTGGGATCTGCACTATGCAGCTGTTGCAAGAATACATTTTTCACTGACTGGTTTCAAAAACAATGATTGATAGGCAGCTTGAACTTCTTGAATTCAACCATTATTGGGTTCCATTACACATTTAGATTTGTGAGCAGCTATCCACAACAACCACAATTCGTAAGGTGCAAATAGCTAAATGAGAGAGCAGCAGTGTGATTCACATCAATGCGCTATGTAGATATCAATAATACATGATATCCGTATCGCCGTACACTACACTGCTGTCATCCTTACCTTCAAGCGTTTATTCAAATGGGATAGTCTTTGGATGCCGACAGCAGTCACACCATCGGAAGACATAGCTTGGACTAGCCTACAAAAGCCTTTTCCTGCTCTTTTCCCATGATCCATCAAACACATTTGGTGTGTCATCATAGTGGTCAGACTCGCTCAGGTGGAACAAATTTAAACGTGCGCCTTTTTTCAATGCTGAGTTGAATGTCATTGACAAAACAGAGAAAGGTCAAAGATATTTTTTCGCAAACATCCTTTCTGAATTGAAAAGTAATCCTCAAAGTAATCATCTAGTTTTTCAAAAGTATCTGTAATCTGATTACACAATGTTTTCTGGTAATGTAACGGATTACAGTTACCAGTTTTTTTGTAATCCCTTACATGTAACAGATTACATGTAATCCGTTGCTCCCCGACCCTGTCAATGGCATGGTATTAAACACATCAAAGACGTGGTTTCCATACGGTTAATACCACTCCATTGACTCCATTCCAGCCTTTATTATGAGCCGTCCTCCCCTCACCCCACTGGTACACGTCTACATGAACACACAGTGAGGTCGCACACACGCATTCATCATCTTTCACACTCTTTCGCACACAGTGAAGTGTGACTCATTCAGTGATAGGATAGGCCTACACATTGAATGCCTGGAAGTGCCACAAACCAAGGTGCAAACCAAACAAACTACATTTCTAGTACTCACCAAAGAAAATACTATAGTAGTACTACAGTAGTACACAAAACATATCCATTCAAGTGTACTCAGTGCTGTCGTTGGAGTATATTTGATTTGAAAATATGCCATGCTCAAATCAACTAAAGTCTATCAGAGCATTCTCAATATAATCAATATATTACATCGGTTTGTTATAAATGTCTCTGTGTAAATAGACATATTTACAAAGATAGTCTAAACAATGAAAGAGTAGCCTGAAAGGCTTGTGCCATTAGTAGTGGGTAGGAGAACGCACGATTCTCACAAAGGTGACACATATGTTACTTGAATTTGACTTGCTTTAAACTGCAACGATTTAAAGCAACCAATTGCAACACTGAATCGTCTCTTACCATAAAGCCTTTTGTCTATTAAAATTAATAAAAAATGACCCATTAATTAATCAATCAATCAATATATACATGGAATCCAAATAATATACTATTTTTGCAATAGTAATATACCATACCTGTCTTCACGAATCCACCTAAAACCATAAAAAAATAAAGAAAATAAATCAAAGCATGCCTTTTGTTGTGAGTGGGTATTAGTTTTAAATGAAGTATCTTAATAGTATTATTGATTAATGACACATTTTGAAAAAGCAAATGATAATTAAACTCTAGGAATAAAAATACTGTATAGGCCTACTTCCAATTCACTCTAAATCACTCTTTAATAAGAACAGTTACACATGTTTACTTGCAACTGAGAACATCATTTAGGAAATGTATTTACCCTTCCGTAGAAGGTTACCATGTACAGGGACTGCCAGTGTTTGCACGCTTGACATGTCACGACAACAGTAACAGACAATGATTGACATTTGAAGTAATAAGTGACTTCAGAAGCGAGGGAAACAAAGAGTGTGACAGCACACCAGAGCAGACTAGCGAGAAAATGTAGACTGCTTACCAATTTCTTGAAGCAACACAGCTGATAGGATGGAAACAGATGAGACAAGAGACAGTTGAGCAGAGAGAAACGAGAGATGAGAAACATGAGATAATGGAAAGAAGTAACGAGGAAAACAGAGGAATGAATATACACAAGCTGGTGGAAAACAGTTATAGCCATCAGGCAAGTTAGTTATAATATATAGATGTCATGGTTAGATTGTTGTTCACTACAGACTAGACATGTCTAGCAAGTTTTTGAATTTCAAATCAGGCTTTTACGACTCAAAATGTTATACACTAAATGACAATAAAAGACTTGGGCCAATCAAATCTCAGAAGCACAATTTAAATTCCCAATATCTAGGAGTATTTAAAGATGTAACACATTCTGAAATAAAAATAAGGGTTTAATAGTGGTATTTGTTACACGCTAAATGTTTCCACTGGATGAAAGTTTAAACAATGACAATTGATGCCTAAACGCACACTGAATAAGTCAAAACAGATTATTGTCAAAATGATGTGCTAACATTAACCTGCAGTGTACTCTTCTGGGCCAAGTTTCCTGAGAAGTCTCATAAGAGCGTTTTAACGATGCACCGTCCCTAATGTTTGGAAATGTAATGTTACGAGGGTTTTGGGAAACAGGGCCTTAGGCTCTGGCATAGCTTAATTTGGAGGTCAACATGAAACAAATATTAAATGAAATGGGCCCACAATAAACATGTACTGCAATCACTTCTCTATGATGGCAAAATGTGCCTAATAACTGAACCACTGCAACACTCCATTTTGTCATTAGCACAATGAAAATATGTTAAAAAGTAATTTCCATACATTGAGAGTGGTGATTCAGTACATGTATTGGTACCATATATAGACGATAATATTGTATTATGGCGTTTCTTCCAAAATCCTACAGTAAGGAGTTAATCAAAGTCCAAAATGCACACTGCAAAACTCATAACGTTCTTGAGTATTGTTAGTGTGTGTTCCAAGCAACACCACAAACAGAAACAGTGGAACACAGTTAGTGCCCACGGGGTATGGTTAGAAAAGGGTAAACTCGGACCATTTGTTTGGCTGAAGACCACAAGACCCTCAAGGGCTAGAACATGTGGAGGTACACATTTCTACAGAACCTTCTTGAGCATACAACCACTACCACTCAACGTTCCACCTTTGTTTATCAACCAAAAAGCTATTGTCGCTCTGCACGCCTCATAGGATGGGAAAGAAACTCTCTGACTCTGCTCAAATCCTGTTCAGCCCACCCCGACTGAACAGCGGTGTTGACCAGGGGAAGTAGAAATACAAGAAACCAGAGGAGAGGGTAGGTAGCCTTGCGACAGCAGAGGAAATACGAGAGGGAGCAGAAGAGGGTGAAGAAAAAGAACAGGAGCGTAAGAAGGAAGGAGTGGGAGGAAGGAGAGGAGGAGGTCAGAAGCTTGAGCCCATCTTCTACTCTTTTCAGTTACTCTCACACCTGTCAATCGCCATTTCCAATGGGGCTCCTGCAGCTCTATGTAGAATGTGGCCTGTCTTTCATATTCGTCGTGGTCAAGTATTCTAACCGCTATGGTCTTCCTGCAAGGGGACACAAGACAAGGTACAAAACAAAAAGGGCAAGGTGAAGGACGAGGGCGGGTGGTGGGGGAAGGGGGAAGGGTAGATTGTGCAAGTTTCACAACACACACACACACACACACCAAAAAGGATTTGGATTGGATTCGATATCCACCGGGCCATCCATGGATGTACAGATGGAACAGTTTGTCGGGGTTCGGGGGCAGGGGGAAGTCGTGCTCTGTTGCCCACCCGTACCTCCTCGTGGTGCATACATGGAGGGACAGTTGGAACTCTTTTTGGAATCTCAGTTTGAGTTTAAAGATGAAAACTTTTCACCTCAACTGTCTTCATTGATCTTCACCTCTGATCATAATATCAATATTGCTCTGTCTGTGCATTTGATATTGTTATGTCCTGGTATTTACCTCTCATAACATTGATATTGTTTTGTCTAGGTGCTGAGGTAAATAAAAGGTCACAGCTAAAAAACAGTGACTACTCAGAACAAGTGCTCTGTAGTCTAGGTCTGACTAAAATTGTTTTAGGATCAATGCTGGTCCTGGAGGACCACTATGTATGCTGGTTTCGGCTCCAATCAATCTTGGGATTTATAATTAAGAAATATACACCTGACCATTACACAAATATGGTTGAAAGGTAACAATGAAAAAGATAAGTGGGTAGGAAAACCTGCCTATAACTGTTCTCCTCTGTTCTCAATTTTCCCAGAATTGGGAAAATGCTCCATGGAGGATGGAAATGTGGCGTTTATCTATGTATACCCAATTGAGTAGGTCTGGGCAAGCAAGCACAAAGTAATAGTGGATGGATCCAGTAGGGGACGCCATACATGGTGAATGGAATGGGGGCGGGGTTAAGGGGTACAGGGTTGGGACCAAAGCCTGGGAAGGGAACGCCCCACCTTTCCTCTCACTCATCTCCAGCAGCTCAGGCTCTCCCATCTCAAGGAAGAAGTTCTTGTTTTTCTCATATTCCTCGTCATCGATTATATTGATCTGTATAGTTTTGCTGAAACAAAGAGAGAGAGAGGAAGAGAGAGAAAGAAGACAAGGTTGCAGATAGAACAGCGTATGGAGAGTGCGAACATGAGGGAAGAAGAACGACGGGCCATGCATCGCCAAACGACACAATTCACAGCACAAAAACAAAATGGGAGGATGGGTTGTAGGGTGACATTAAGCGATTCTGGTGGGGGGAAACAATAAATCACAAACAATGAAATGAATGTATTTTATACAAAAATGTAATGGAAAAATGAAAACACCCCCATATATCGCTTCATCAAAACACGAAATTTAAGTTCTGAATGAAAATATTTTAAGACAAATGAGGGACACAACAATTCACAACAAATATTTTATAGAATGTGACTTTGCAGTGCTGTATTGTACTGTTAGGGCCTGTGGCCTATAAGAACACTATGTACAGACAGGCATGGTGGACATTTTTTCCCTCCTTCTTCTCAACAATAGGTCAAGTTATAAATTATTATAAGTTATAATAAGGCCTAGAGAGTCTATCAGTCTATTTTATAGTCTTATACTGTGGCTCAGGCCCATGTTTGAGAATGACCAGGATACTCTCAACAGCGATGCTACCCAAATATGGAGACTAAAACAACTCTCCAAGACAAAAACAGAGCACCCATGGGTTGAAGATGCACTCTTGCATATTGTTTATAAACTAAACCAGGGGGAAATTATTGCCTGATCCCAGATATGTTTGTGCTGTATATCCAACTCATGACAAAGACCATAGGACTTGGCAAGACAGCACAAACAGATCTGGGACCAGACCAGACCAGGGGTAAGGTGAGAGGGAGACGACAGGCTTCTCGCTCTAACAGCTAGCCAAACATGTCTGAACATATCTCCAAACACCACACTACTAATAAACTTGGACAAAATATACAAGTAATGACAAAAAACTATGTAGGTAGCTTTGAAAGAAAAGTCTTTCTACTTGCCTTGACCCTAAACAGGAGATGACATTGCCAATTTCTAAGTTATTAATTGTCTGATTGCTAATGTTGAATAATGCAGAAACTAGCTGCTGTAGCAGATTGCCATTTGCTGTTGGATTTGAAATAATAGCAAATAATCACAACAGATTATGACAAGTTTCAGACTGTGGCTATTTGTTCATAATGTAGGTCTACTAGAGTGGCCTACCATCAAAAACAATGGAGAAAATGCATCCACGATTTGTTGACAATTTATCGTCCTAATTAAATAAACCGCCAATCCATGTGATGGTTGATGAACGATACTTCAAGACTGCTGTGTTTGCCACATTTCACCCCTTACAAGATGGACCATTTAAATCGGGCAGTTAACTGCATCTAATAACAGAACATGTCCATGGTCTGACATGTATTTCCTTTATTAAAGGTAGGCTAAACACTGATTACGAGTCCTAATGGCATTATGTTAACATTGGTGCGATATTAATTGCTTACACATATTCAGAGAGTGTGGGATAAACAGGGTCATTAATTGGAATGGAATTACACTGTCCCTTGATAAAACAGTGCTGCTTTGTAGCAACTGGAAATGTCAAAAACTTTTGGAAGGGAAAATTGCCATAGAAAATAAACACATGCTGTATAGTCAACCTGGTCTCAGACCATTTCATATTATTCTGTATGTAAATCCAAGACACTCCTATTTAGTATGATATGTTACATTCTATTCTGTATGTTAAGTATTAATTTGTGGATGTCCATCACACATTTAGTTTGATAAGTTAATAATTACAATTCATATTATATGTTACAAATTTGCTAAATGTACAATATGTTACACATTTCCAAAACATATGACATGTTAGAAATTCTAGCTAGGTGGGTAATGTTAGCTAGGCTATGGGTTAAGGTTCAGTATTAGCTAAGATGCTAAGTAGTTGTGAAGTAGCTACAGTTGTCCGTAATGAGATTTGGTCTCACAACCTTTGGGTTGCTAGATGTTCACATTATAAGCCAACCCATCATTTTACATTTTAGTCATTTAGGAGACGTTCTTATCCAGAGCTATTTACAGTAGTGAGTGCATACATTTAAATACTTTTTTCATACTGGTCCCCCGTGGGACTCAAACCAACAACCCTGGCGTTGCAAGCGCAATGCTCAACCAACTGAGCTATATGGAACTACCATCCACCCTGACCAACCACCACAGTAAGTCAACATCTGTCTTATATAACCATAACAAACGTATCATTTCATACTAATTTGAGTATCTTGGATTTACATTTACTATGTTACGTCTACTCTATGAGACCAGGCTGGCAAACGTGGGTTCCACAGTGATTTGTAGGTATATTCTCATAGGCATATTGGAGGTATGCTGGTTTTGCTCTTACATTGTTCCTAACATTACATGGTTTTTGGGTTAGAGGCTACGAGATGACTGGAAGCTAATATTACACAGTGTGAATACAGTAAGGGTGAATTGTCAGTAATAATGTAATATTCAACCTTTATTTAACTAGGCAAGTCAGATAAGAACAAATTCATATTTACAATGACAGCCTACCCCAGCCAAACCCTAACCCGGACGCCACTGGGCCATTTGTGCACCACCTTATGGGACTCCCAATCACGGCCAGTTGTGATACAGCCTGGAACAAACCAGGGTCTGTAGTGACGCTTCTAGTGCTGGAATGCAGTGCTTTAGACAGCGGCGCCACTCGGGAACCCAAATACTTTGCTTACTTTTTCAAAACCTCATTAGGTGGAAGCTAGAGAGGGATTGCCAAATCACAAACTAGTTCAAATTTATTGGAACCTCCAAACTGATTAGAATTAGGGCAATTATGTGGGATAGTCAACCTGAGCATGCAACAGTTTAATTAATGTTTTGTTTGTCTATTCTGTGAGAAATGTAATTTATGATTTGGTGTGGAAATGTCACATCAATCACGCTGGAATTGCCCATTACTCAAAGTCAACTACTAAGTGACAGAGGACCTTTTTATAGCTTCATTAAGCTGATGTTCACGTGATTGACTAAGATTAACATGAATTATTGATCAACGGCCTCTTGGTGCCACAGAAGTGAATGAGTCTCTGGTGAAAGGAAATAGCAAGAGTCCTGCTGGGTGGGTCCTTAGGTGACATAACAGGGAGTCAGTCATTTCCTCTTGTGACACTTCCTATTCACCCCCTTCAAGCAGCCCTGGGTGTCATGGATTAAACCAGGGGTGTCAAATTAATTTAGCCCCAGGTGCCACATTCGGTCTTCTACGAGGTCCGGTGGGCCGCACTGAAAATTGGTTATGCTTCCTTGCCATCAAAATTCTATCGTTTTGGGAATTTTCGATGCTTCCTGACTGTCTAGCGATTATTAGAGATTTGGACAGTCAAGAAACTGTACTAATGTACACTACCGTTGAAAAGTTTGAGGTCACTTAGAAATGTCCTTGTTTTTGAAAGAAAAGCACATTTTTTGTCCATTCAAATGACATCAAATTGGTCAGAAATACAGTGTTGACATTGTTAATGTTGTAAATGACTATTGTAGCTGGAAATGGCTGATTTTTAATGGAATATCTACATAGGCGTACAGAGGCCAATTATCAGCAACCATCACTCCTGTGTTCCAATGGCACGTTGTGTTAGTTATTCCAAGTTCATCATTTTAAAAGGCAAATTGATCATTAGAAAACCCTTTTGCAATTATGTTAGCACAGCTGAAAGCTGTTGTTCTGATTAAAAATTCAAAAAGAAGGACATTTCTAAGTGACCCCAAACTTTTGAACGCTTGTGTAGGTCTATTGACTGTGCACAGTAATTATTAGTGAGCTGGACAGTCAATAAACTATATGAATACATTGTAGGTCCACTATCATTTCTACACAGTTTAGATTTGGTTTTAGTTATTTTAAATCCCCCCGCGCAGCTCCCCCAAGACTGCCACACAGAGAAGCACGAGATTGAACTTTACTCAACTTTCTACAGTTCTCCCCCTTAGTTAACACTATCAACTGTGGGAATTGTGATCGAATCAACACAATATTAGCCACTTTCAATTCAACATACTGAAACAAAACGACCTGCGCAAGACTTAGAATGCAAAGGCAGAACGCATCTGAGTAGGATTCTATTGAAGTGACATGCATGACTCAGCCGTTCTCTACACAGACCTGTATGGCATAAACAATCAGAGCTGCTGCAGACCTACAATGCAAATAGGTCTTTCCCTTTCACATATCGTCGTGAGTAGATGCGTTTGTTTTGAGATCAAAGCAAGAGCTGCATCCTTTGCTAGTTAGTCAGTTATTAGCCCAGTCATATATCATTTGTTGTCAGCAATGGGGGTGTGATAGCTTCCTACAAGAGCACAAAACGTGTACATTTTTAGACATCTTTGAAAAGCGAGTCCGGTAAAGAGCTTTTTTTGTCTTAAAGGAGCAGTGTTGTATTTTGAAACAGGCTTGAATAAGCTAAGCAGCCACTAGGCAGAGGGGAGCATACTTTCTCTGATTCTCTGTAATAATGGAATGGGAATGATAATGCATTTTATTTTGTAAAGTGGTTTCTTGCATCAAACAGCACAACAACATTTGCAGTCACCTCCTTGTCTGACGGACAAGTGGATAAACAGGTTCATGTCAAGCATACATTGAACACCACACATTGACTGCTACTGTCAACCTACAGTAGCAGCCAATGTGTGGTGTTCAATGTAGGTCTACATTCCTTGACTTTTGAAAAAGACATGTGAGGCTTGACATGAACCTGTTTCAAACAGTGCATCGGCTGATTTGACTCAGTTGGAGGGATGGTTCATAAGCTTACAGTAGCAGCCAATGTGTGGTGTTCAATGTAGGCTTGGCATTAACCTGTTCATCCACTTGTCCTTCAGACAAGGAGCTGACAGCTATTTCCATGTTAAAATGTTATGGATGCATTTTCTCCATTGTTTTTGATGGTAGGCCACTCTAGTAGGCCTACATTATGATCAAATAGCCACAGTCTGAAACAGTAACTTCAAACAGGTACAGCCTGCAAACTAATACTCATTTGGCAAATTCAGACGGCTTGGGATACAAAACCTATTCAGTGGCTCTAATCTGCAAAAATCAACAGAGAGACCCCCCTAGTGAGCCATTGTTACTCTCACAAGCAAGGGGAACCGGGTATAGGAATGTCTCCACATTTCAACTGGCTATTGAAGAGACAAAGTCCCCTTTGTCAAGGATGCGCAACAAAGTTAAAGTTGGAGGAAAACAACCCTGTTGAGCAGTCGGTTTGAAAAAGGAGGGGCTATTTCTAGTGTTGGCTCTGAGCAGGATTACATGTGACAGCTTCCTCACAGCTTTGTCAAAGGCAAGTTCTGGATGTAACTTTTGCAGAAGCCAAGTGTACAAGCAGTTTAACTGAGAGATACAGAGAAAGAGAGAGAGGGGGGGAGACTGACTGACAATGGGTGAGTCATGACAGAGCGACTGAATGGCAATGACAGTAAGAGAGGGATAGAGAGAGAGAGAGAGAGAGAGAGAGAGAGAGAGAGAGAGAGAGAGAGAGAGAGAGAGAGAGAGAGAGAGAGAAAAGCCCCTTGAATTGAATTGAGAGAGAGAGAGAGAGAGAGAGAGAGAGAGAGAGAGAGAGAGAGAGAGAGAGAGAGAGAGAGAGAGAGAGAGAGGGGGCAGAGAGGACATAAAGGGGAAAAGAGAAGCGAACGACAGAGAGAGTGGGAGAGAGAAAAAAAAGAGTAAGAGAAAGAGGACATGGGGACAAGGGGAGGAGAGAAAATGTTCCTCTGGCTTCTTAGCCCCGTGTCAATCATATCCCTAAGAGCCAGCCCTCCAACTGAGTCAAATCAGCCGATGCGCTGTTTGACTCAGGGCCAACCACCAGCTGCGAGCCAGCATCTCCCCAGTCCTCAGCACTTCCATACTCCCACTCAAAGGCATCCATCCCACAAAACAGGCAGTGTCAACGGTCACAATGCCACTGAATGTCAACACCAGTGGCCTTGTCAACGTCAGTTACCTTCCTTGACAATTTTATTTCCAGTGAAAGACAGCCCCAGATAGTTATACTTTAATGTCCGATTTGCGAAAGACTCAAGTTCAGAGTAGGCTTTACTGTGACCAGAATTGAATAAAAATGAATGGTTTAAAAACCCTTACACTTGTGGAAATTGGCCTATTTGGTTAGGGCTACATTTAAATGTGTCTAACAGAACTATAAAAAAGCATATGCAGGACAATGGTAGCAACTGAAAGAGAACACTGGAGATTATGGGGAAATAATAAACCAGAGGTGAGGACATGAGACTGAATACAAACATTACACTGTTGATTTTATGTGCATTTTACATTTGCTGTACTTTTCACAGTCTTTGTCAATAACAAAATCTGAAAATACTCTGGTTACATTCAGTAACATACTAAGAATGTTCACTGAAATGTTGGATTGGCGCAAACTAAGAAAAAAACAATGACAAGGGTTTGAGTGAGAGGTCGAACTGGTGTTTCCAGGTGGCCACACACCTCTCCAAACTGCACATTTCCTAAGTAATTTCAATGCCCTTTTATGACTCAAGGAAAGAGCCATCAACTATAAGGTGTTCTTTGAGCTCTCCTAGCTTTGCCATTGAGGAACTGAAGCAAGCCCACTTATAGTCTTCTGTTTGGAACACAGCACCGTCACACAATTACGTTCCATTATGAATTGCAATCTGGGTCAGGTGGGCATCTTTTGAAAGCTTATTTTATTGACAACATGGCGGGCTAAGTTATAAAATAAGATTGTACATTGTTAGGCTTTGAAAAGGCACTTCAGACAAACAGATTGTAATTTTGGTGCATATAGAATTAGTGTATTTAAGTGCGTGTTCGCATCTAATTTTCTTCACAATACGACAAACATAAGCTCATTGTGTTCAGGACAACCCAGGGTATAACGCATATCGTCCTTGTAACTATGATCAAACAGCGCTCATAAAGCTTGATACTGTAAATGTATGTGTTCAAATATGGAAATGTGAAGCACACATCAAAGCGATATTTATTATAACCCTCAATGTCTCATCTTTCAGAACACATCAACTCCTCTTGATTTACAGCATTTCCCTCACTCAGACAACAACAAATGTGCAAAAGTAGCCCTATTAGCGGGAGGGATGGGAACATCTTGTTGTCGCGTGTAGTGCTCAAGTTTATAATGGCTGTCAGTCAAAACCCACGCAGCGCTGTGAAGCGGAGAACCTGAGCTCTGAAGTCATGTATAGCACGTTACTCTACAGCCATTGCGTTCCAATTAAGGTGCTTATCAATGACAAGATCTGCCATTTTCAAGTTATTCTAATTGAGTAAATCAAAAGGAGACACATTAAGTGCTAAAGAATAGCTTAGCAAAGCCATCGAGTTGACCAGACCCAAATGAGTACTATTATAAGAACATGAACAGTCATGCTAAACGAGACGAAACCAAATAGAAAATGATGTCCAGTCAGCATAACATCTTTAAAACTACTGGGATGCACCTGGCTCAGTGTGGTACAATCTTATTTTTCAAACATGCTCTCTTTGACATCACTGCTTTCTAGGAATTTCTGGGTTTCAGTCCTAGAACTTTTAGGAACAAGGCCTCTTGGCCTTAGGGGACAACCATGGCCTTCCGGACAGCCAGGATACATGGTAAGCTCAAGTTGAAGTAGTGTGTGAAAGATAACCCACAAACAGGTTGTGAATTAAAATCATTAAGCATCTCTTACGACAGTGCCATCTTGGGATTCCCCTCACATACACATCTCCCAACCTCATAGGCCAAGGCACAAGGGATCCATTCCCTCCCTATGACTTGTTGAGTTGCCTGCATGCAAACACAAAGCATCTGGCACTTTCCTGAAGTTCCAGACAGACATTTGGCAATGTTCTGCGTATTCCTTTAAAGCTCAGTTGTCCTGGGTCTGCACAACTCTGCCAGGACCTAGGATCAAGAGAGACACTCAAGTGTTTTAGTATTATCTCTCTTGACACAATGATGAAAATAATCATGGCCTCTAAACCTTCAAGCTGCATACTGGACCCTATTCCAACTAAACTATTGAAAGAGCTGCTTCCTGTCCTTGGCCCTGCTATGTTGAACATAATAAACGGCTCTCTATCCACCGGACGTGTACCAAACTCACTAAAAGTGGCAGTAATAAAGCCTCTCTTGAAAAAGCCAAACCTTGACCCAGAAAATATTGAAAGAACTATTGGCCTATATCGAATCTTCCATTCCTCTCAAAAATGTTTTAAAATGCTGTTGCGCAGCAACTCACTGCCTTCCTGAAGACACATAATGTATACGAAATGCTTCAGTCTGGTTTTAGACCCCATCATAGCACTGAGACTGCACTTGTGAAGGTGGTAAATAACCTTTTATTCCGAGGCTCTGCATCTGTCCTCGTGCTCCTAGACCTTAGTGCTGCTATTTATACCATCGATCACCACATTCTTTTGGAGAGATTGGAAACCTAAATTGGTCTACATGGACAAGTTCTGGCCTGGTTTAGATCTTATCTGTCGGAAAGATATCAGTTTGTCTCTGTGAATGGTTTGTCCTCTGACAAATCAACTGTACATTTCAGTGTTCCTCAAGGTTTCGTTTTAGGACCACTATAGTTTTCATTATATATTTTACCTCTTGGGGATGTCATTCGAAAACATAATGTTAACTTTCACTGCTATGCGGATGACACAGCTGTACATTTCAATGAAACATGGTGAAGCCCCAAAATTGCCCTCGCTAGAAGCCTGTGTTTCAGACATAAGGAAGTGGATGGCTGCAAACTTTCTACTTTTAAACTCGGACAAAACAGAGATGCTTGTTCTAGGTCCCAAGAAACAAAGAGATCTTCTGTTGAATCTGACAATTAATCTCAATGGTTGTACAGTCGTCTCAAATAAAACTGTGAAGGACCTCGGCGTTACTCTGGACCCTGATCTCTCTTTTGACGAACATATCAAGATTGTTTCAATGACAGCTTTTTTCCATCTACGTAACATTGCAAAAATCAGAAACTTTCTGTCCAAAAATGATGCAGAATAATGTATCCATGCTTTTGTTACTTCTAGGTTAGACTACTGCAATGCTCTACTTTCCGGCTACCCGGTAATAGCACTAAATAAACTTCAGTTAGTGCTAAATACAGCTGCTAGAATCCTGACTAGAAACAAAAAATGTGATCATATTATTCCAGTGCTAGCCTCCCTACACTGGCTTCCTGTCAAGGCAAGGGCTGATTACAAGGTTTTACTGCTAACCTACAAAGCATTACATGGGCTTACTCCTACCTATCTCTCTGATTTGGTCCTGCCGTACATACCTACACGTACACTACGCTCACAAGACGCAGGCCTCCTAATTGTCCCTAGAATTTCTAAGCAAACAGCTGGAGGCAGGGCTTTCTCCTATAGAGCTCAATTTTCATGGAATGGTCTGCCTACCCGTGTGAGATACGCAAACTCGGCCTCAACCTTTAAGTCTTTACTGAAGACTCATCTCTTCAGTGGGTCATATGATTGAGTGTAGTCTGGCCTAGGAGTGTGAAGGTGAACGGAAAGGCTCTGGAGCAACGAACCACCCTTGCTGTCTCTACCTGGCCGGTTCCCCTCTTTCCACTGGGATTCTCTGCCTCTAACCCGATTACAGGGGCTGAGTCACTGGCTTACTGGTGCTCTTTCATGCCGTCCCTAGGAGGGGTGCGTCACTTGAGTGGGTTGAGTCACTGATGTGATCTTCCTGTATGGGTTGGCGCCCCCCCTTGGGTTGTGCCGTGGTGGAGATTTTTGTGGGCTATAATCAACCTTGTCTCAGGATGGTAAGTTGGTGGTTGAAGATATGCCTCTAGTGGTGTGGGGGCTGTGCTTTGGCAAAGTGGGTGGGGTTATATCCTTCCTGTTTGGCCCTGTCCGGGGGTATCATCGGATGGGGCCACAGTGTCTCCTGACCCCTCCTGTCTCAGCCTCCATAATTTATGCTGCAGTAGTTTATGTGTCGGGAGCTAGGGTCAGTTTGTTATATCTGGAGTACTTCTCCTGTCTTATCCTGTGTCCTGTGTGAATTTAAGTATGCTCTCTCTAATTATCTCTTTCTTTCTCTCTCTCAGAGGACCTGAGCCCTAGGACCATGCCTCAGGACTACCTGGCATGATGACTCATTGCTGTCCCCAGTCCACCTGGCCGTGCTGCTGCTCCAGTTTCAACTGTTCTGCCTGCGGCTATGGAATCCTGACCTGTTCACTGGACGTGCTACCTGTCCCAGACCTGCTGTTTTCAACTATCTAGAGACAGCAGGAGTGGTAGAGATACACTTAATGATCGGCTATGAAAAGCCAACTGACATTTATTCCTGAGTTGCTGACTTGCTGCACCCTCGACAACTACTGTGATTATTATTATTTGACCATGCTGGTCATTTATGAACATTTGAACATCTTGGCCATGTTCTGTTATAATCTCCACCTGGCACAGCCAGAAGAGAACTGGCCACCCCTCATAGCCTGGTTCCTCTCTCGGTTTCTTCCTAGGTTTTGGCCTTTCTAGGGAGTTTTCCTAGCCACCGTGCTTCTACACCTGCATTGCTTGCTGTTTGGGGTTTCAGGCTGGGTTTCTATACAGCACTTTGAGATATCAGCTAAAGTACGAAGGGCTATATAAATAATTCTGATTTGATTTGATTTGTTATTTCTGCCTCTGCTTTGCGTAGAGCTCGGTTACGACCACTTGTCTTCAACTGTTTGACTATGGATAATTGCATTAACCAGATTTAACCAAGAGAAGACGTTATAGAATCAGAATACATCTGTTACAACCGGTTATGTGTTTTTCATGACGACATCAAGACATTATGGTTAAGACTTCATATTCAATCACATAAAAAAAAAAATCATTCTGGTTGTTATAAAGACATTTACAAAACATCCTATTAGTATACAACCTGACCATCAAAGACTTCATAATGACATCATTGCAACTTTTGCAGTATAGCTCCCTGGGTGGGTTGCACCAACATGGATTAGCTCTTAAACTGGGTTAAATCAAGGTTTATCAATGAATCTTGTTGCACCAAATTTTAATCCTAGTTTTAAATTAATCCTAGTTAAATTAAGTCCTTCCTCTAATCTAAGTGTAATGAATTTCCTCCTCTTCTTCCGAAGAGGAGAGGCGAAACGGATCAGAGGACCAATGCGCGGCGTGGTAAGTGTCCATGGTTCTTTTTAATACGTTAAGGTACACATGAACAACTGACTACAAAAAAACAATAAATGTGAAAACTGAAAACAGTCCTATCTGGTGCAATCACAGAGACAGAAACAATCACCCACCAACACACAGTGAAACCCAGGCTACCTAAGTATGATTCTCAATCAGAGACAACTAATGACACCTGCCTCTGATTGAGAACCATACTAGGCTGAAACATAGAAATGCCCAAAACATAGAAAAACAAACATAGACTGCCCACCCAACTCACGCCCTGACCATACTAACTAAATACAAAACACAGGAAATAAAGGTCAGAACGTGACACTAAGTTTAGTTTTCACTTTTAACCTAGATTAATTTTAAGCCTGTTGCTTAAATCTAAATCTAGCCTCCAATCTAATATCAATTTAGATTGGTGGTTAATTCTAAACTGCCACGAGGTGGCTTAACTGATAAAATGGAAGCATATCTACTGTGGAGAGACCAAAACGACAGAGTTCCTCAGAGAATAATTAGAGACAGGTTGAATCCTGTTGAGTTTGATAATTAACTCATTATTAGTAGGCTATTTACGTGCCCATTTTGTACAACAATTGAACAGGGGCTTATGATATACCCTGCCTTGATACGAGTGATGACGTTACACAACATGCTGTAACAGACGTGATAACGGTAATAGTAGTGAACCGTTAGTTTTAATGTGCATTATAGGCATTGATATTCACAAGTTATTTATGCTTACTAAATATTGGTGGGTTGAGTTGTCCGTCGTCATCATAGGGCTTATGGAGAGGGGCAAACTGCTGGGGAATCATCTCGCATATTTTCTACGTGATCAATTCCTTTGGATGGAAGCCCCACTCCGTCTCGGGTCTGAAATAGCCCCCGTCTCTCCTCTGCCACATCCTTTTTGGCTTTCACTTTAATTTTTTTCCCAGCACGCTTTCATCTGATTTGTATTTATTATGGATCCCCATTGGCAGCAGCTACTCTTCTTGGGGTCCAGCAAAATTAAGGCAGTTTATACCATTTAAAAAAACATTACAATACATTCACCTATTTCACAACACACTGTGTGCCCTCAGGCCCCTCCTCCACCACTACCACATATCTACAGTACTAAATCCATGTGTATGTATATTGTGTTTGTTATCGTGTGTGTGTGTGCGTGCGTGTATGCATGTGTCTGTGCCAATGTTTGTTTTGCTTCACAGTCCCCGCTGTTCCATAAGGTGTTTTTTAAAATCTGTTTTTAAATGTAATTTTACTTCTTGCGTCAGTTACTTGATGTGGAATAGAGTTCCATGTAGTCATGGCTCTATGTAGTACAGGAGAGATTGACATGCATATTATTAATATTAGCTCTCTGTGTACATGCAAGGGCCAGCCGTGCTGCCCTGTTCTGAGCCAATTGCAATTCCTTTTTTTGTGGCGCCTGACCACACAACTAAACAGTAGTCAATGTGAGACAAAACTAGGGCCTGTAGTACATGCCTTGTTGATAGTGTTGTTAAGAAAGCAGAGCATCACTTTATTATAGACTCCCCATCTTAGCTACTACTGCATCAATATGTTTTGACAATGACAGTTAACAATCTAGGCTTACTCCCAGCAGTTTAGTCATCTCAACTTCCTCAATTTCAACATGATTTATTACAAGATTTAGTTGAGGTTTAGGGTTTAGTGAGTATTTTGTTGAGTGTTGCAGTCATTTCAGTCGCTGTAGTAGTTGGCGTGTATAGTGTTGAGTCATCCGCATACATAGACACTCTGGCTTTACTCAAAGTCAGTGGCATGTCGTTAGTAAAAATTGAAAAAAGCAAGGGACCTAAACAGACACCCTGGGGAATTCCTGATTCTAATCGGATTATATTTGAGACACTTCCATTAAAGAACACCCTCTGGGTTCTGTTAGACAAGTAACTCTTTATCCACATTATAGCAGGGGGTGTAAAGCCATAACACATAAGTCTTTCCAGCAGCGGACTATGATTGATAATGTCAAAAGCTGCACTGGCTAATCATCAGTCATTGTGTAAGTGCTGTGCTTGTTGAGTGTCCTACCCTATAAGCATGCTGGAATTCTGTCAATTTGTCTACTGTGAAATAGCATTGTATCTGGTCAAACACCATTTTTTTCCAGAAGTTTACTAAGTGTTGGTAACAGGCTGATTGGTCGGCTATTACTATTCTTGGGTAGTGGAATGACTTAAGCTTCCCTCCAGGCCTGAGGGCACACACTCTCTAGTAGGCTTAAATGGAAGATGTGGCAATATCGTCTGCTATTATCCTCAGTAATTTTTCAACCAGATTGTCAGACCCCGGTGGCTTGTCATTGTTGATAAACAACAAAATTGTTTTAATGTGTCAGCGTTTGTTGCTGGCATGGCATTCCTAAGTTTGCTTAAAAAGTAATTAAAGTAGTTGACAATATAAGTGGGCTTTGTGATGAATGAGCTATCTGATTCAATGAATGAATGAGCCGAGTTGGCTTTTTTCCCAAAATGTCATTTAAGGTGCCCCAAAGCTTTTTACTATCATTATTTATATCATTTATATTTGTTTCATAGTATAGTTTGATTATTTTTATGTAGTTTAGATTTCTTAATTTGCAGTATGTTTGCCAATCAGTTGGGATGCCAGACTTAATTGCCATACATTTTTGCCTCATCCCTCCCAAGCGGGGGGGTTGACAGGTAGTGGCAGCAGGAGCAACAAAGTCTTCATTATTTTCCACTTGGGAGGAAATAGACAGGTGGTGGTCGACCCAGGGAGAGTGCCGGAGCCCGGCTGGGATTCCCTGGAGCAGTGCGAAGAGGGTTATAGGAGAATGGAGTTGGATAGACGAACACGGCGGCGTGGAAGGAAGCCCGAGAGTCAGCCCCAAAAATCTATTGGGGAGGGCACAGGGAGAGTGTGGCAGAGTCAGGAGTCAGACCTGAGCCAACTCCCCCTGTTTATCGTAAGGAGCCAAGGAGGAAACCAGAACCATAGCCGGTGTTGGAGGTGAGCGAAGCAAAGACTGTGAAGGAGTTAATGGGGAAATTGGAGGAGAGAGTTATGAGGGAGTTGCTGTGTTGGTGCATGAGGCACGGAATTCGTCTGACGGAGCGTGTCGGGGATTTGATGACACCTGGGTCAGCGCTCCATACTCGTCCTGAGGTGCGTGTTAGTCGGCTGGTGAAGATTGTGCCAGCCTCACGCACCAGGCCTCCTGTGCACCTCCCTAGCCTTGCACGTCCTGTGCCAGCCCTGCTCTCAAGATCTCCAGTACGCCTTAACGGTCCGGTCCATCCTGTGCCACCTCCACACACCAGCCCTTCGGTGGCAGCTCCCCGCACCAGGCTTCCTGTGCGTGTCCTCGGCCCAGTACCACCAGTGCCAGCATCACGCATCAGGCCTACAGTGCGCCTCGCCTGTCCAGCGCTGCCAGAGCCTTCCTC